>NW_027494561.1:0-129922 GCF_021521415.1 Bidens hawaiensis
AATTTTGAAAGATATACTTACCATGTTAAAAGAACGGTAGGAAAAGATTATCACCGTTGCTTATGGTAGTAGCTGATAAAAGAATGGTCGTTGAACCATTGTATGGACATAATTTATATGTATTCGTTGATGTTATTTCTCGATAAATTGATATAATGTTGATTATGATGATTTTTATGATGACTTGAATGGAAATTTCGATTGCCTTATTTTCATTATAATATATATGTAAGTGTGTGTGTGTATGTATCTATATATATTTTTTTAATAAAGAGAAATCATCAACCATCGTGTTGAATTTTATTTTAATATTCTTTTAAGGTAAGTGATTGCTTCGAGGGGACAAGGAAAAGAGAGTGTCAAATGTTTGTTTGAATAATGTAGAAACTATGATTTTTAATAAACCGTGCAGTAGCACGTGTATAACTCTGAAGATGTAATTGATATTTTATTAATAAAAGTTAAAATTTTATTATTAAATATTCTTGCTCTATTTTAGTTGGCTATTGACATCTGTCACGACCCGAACGACATGCCTATTGTCTCTGATTTTGCCGATGTTTGACGAACTTCCTGGAATCCCTCCCGATCGTGAAGCAGAGTTTAGGATCGATCTTATTCCCGTTACTGCTCCGATCGCCAAGGCTCTGTATCGCTTAGCGCCAACCGAGATAAAGAAATTAAAGAAAAAATTAGACGAACTACACGAGAAAGGTTTCATCTGACCGAGTTCATCACCATGGGGAGCACCAATCTTATTTGTCAAGAAGCAAGATGGATCAATGCACATGTGTATCGACTATCGAGCCCTAAACAAAGTCACAATAAAGAATCGTTATCCACTCCCTCAAATCGACGATCTTTTTGACCAACTCCAAGGTGCAAGTTACTTCTCGAAAATCGATCTTCGTTCTGGTTATCATCAACTCAAAGTCCAATCCTAGGATATTCCGAAAACTGCATTCCGAACAAGGTATGGACATTATGAGTTCACGGTCATGCCGTTTGGACTCACTAATGCACCAGTCGTATTCACGAATATGATGAATCGAATATGTAAGCCTTACTTGGATAAATTTGTTATCGTATTCATCGACGACATACTTATTTATTCAAAGTCTAAGGTTGATCACGAAAATCACCTCCGAACCTTACTTGAAATACTTAGAACCGAGAAGTTGTACGCCAAGTTTTCAAAATGCAAGTTTTGGTTGCACGAAGTGCAATTTCTTGGTCACACCATATACGCCAATGGTATTCAAGTGGATCTCGCAAATATTGAAGCTATCTCTAAGTGGGAGATCCCGAAGTCGCCAACCGAGATCCAAAGTTTCTTGGGCTTGGCTGGCTATTATCGAAGGTTCATCGAAAACTTTTCTCGTATAGCAGTTCCCCTGAATTCTTTAACTCGCAAAAACATCAAGTATGAATGGGAAACTAAAGAACAAGAGACGTTCTATATACTTAAACAAAAACTAACCCAAGCACCTATACTGGCCTTGCCACAAGGTACTAAGGACTTTTTTGTCTTTAGTAACGCGTCTCACTCCGGTTTGGGATGCGTACTAATGTAACGAAAGAAAGTAATCTCTTAGGCCTCTCGTCAACTCAAGGTACACAAAAAGAACTATACAACTAACGATTTAGTGTTAGGCGCCATAATCTTTGCATTAAAGATATGGAGGCACTATATCTATGGAGTAAAATTTATCGTGTATACCTATCACAAGAGTTTAAAACACATATTCAATCAAAAAGAGCTGAACATGCGTCAGCGACGCTGGATGGAAAATTTGAATAAATACGACTGCGAGATCATATATCACGAGGGTAAGGCCAACGTTGTGGCCTAAACCTTGAGTCGTAAGGAACATGAAAAACCAAGAAGAGTCTGAGCGTTAAGGTTAGAACTTCAAGTATATCAAATCAAAGAAATCAAATATACTCAATTCCAAGCGATCAATGAAAACAAGATCTCGGACAAAAGTCGTAACGGCACCATTGACTCGCCTGTCAAGGGTGATGATGGTATACTTAGAATGGGAAACCGGATTTGGGTACCAGTCGTTGGGGACTTGCATGAAAAGTTTATGAACGACGCTCACAAGTCCAAGTACATGATGCACCCCGGTAGTGACAAAATTTAACAAAACCTCAAACCGAACTACTGGTGGAATGGGATGAAAAAGGACATCGCTTCGCATGTGTGAAATGTCTAACTTGTTTGAAAGTCAAGGTTGAACATCAAAAGCCATCGGGATTGCTTCAGCAACCTGAACTTCCCATTTGGAAGTGGGAGTTAATAACCATGGATTTCATCACCTAACTCCCGAAAATGACTCGTCAACACAATGCTATTTGGGTTATAGTGGATAGACTAACAAAATCTGCTCACTTCATACCCATTAATGAGTCATACTCAATGGATAGACTTGCACGTATCTATGTGAACAACATCGTTGCTTTGCATGGAGTACCGCTGTCTATTATTTCTGATCGATACAGTCGTTCTACGTCTCACTTTTGGAAAAGATTCCAACAAGCATTAGGTACAAAGTTAAACCTTAGCACCACCTATCACCACAAACAGATGGGCAAAGAAAAAGGACAATCCAAACGTTGGAAGATATGCTCCGCGCTTGTGTGATAGACTTAGGTGGAAGTTGGGACGACCACTTACCCCTAATGGAATTCTCCTATAACAATAGCTATCACACGAGTATTCAAGCCGCACCGTTTGAGGCGTTATATGGTCGAAAATGTGGAGCGCCCGTGTGTTAGTATGAAACCGGAGATAATCAATTATTTGGACCCGAGATAGTTCAAGAAACAACCAACAAAATCCTACAAATCCAAGAACGACTTAAGACGGACGTGATCGCCAAAAGAGTTACGCCGATGTCCGTCGTAAGCCGTTAGAGTTCAATGTCGGTGACAAAGTGTTATTAAAAGTCTCACCATGGAAAGGCGTCTGATGTATATAAAAATATACATCTTTTTAGCATCAAATAATCTCTAAAAACTGCAACTTCTATCGTATAATATAGTTAAAATAACTACTTATCATGTTAAAATGTATTTTCAGGTGAATCCAAGCCTCAAAAGTAAGAAACGAATTAAAAGCCGAAGAAAAACCAAAGAAAACCCAAGAAAACAACAAAACATGGGGCTGTGCTTCTGGAAGCACGGGGCCGTGCTTACCTATCAGAAACGACAAAAATCTACAAGAAAAAACAAAATAGTGGACAACTAGACACGGGGCCGTGCTTCAACGGACACGGGGCCGTGGTCACCTTTCAGAAACGACAAAAAGAATTAGCACATGTCACTAAAAATCACGTGGTCGTGCCTCAGGAAGCACGGGGCCGTGGTGAGTCATCATGTACGATCTGACAACATGCAACTGGGATAGGCAGACACAGGGCCGTGCTTAATAAAGCACGGGGCCGTGCTTCTACCTCCAGACAGCCTATAAATAGAGGCTATTGTTTCATTTGAGAGGTTTGCCTTGAAAAGAATTCCATCCGGTTTTTACTTATAAAAACACCCACTAACACTCAAGGCTTGGAGGTCATCATAATCAACCATCATCATCATCCATCATCATCATCATCATCGTCATCATCATCATCATCATCATTAAGAAGGAAGATTCATCCACATTTGGTTAGATTGTTCTAGTTTAATCATGTGTTTGTTATTATCATCCATCCTAATGTTCGTAACTATGCTCATTATGAGCTAAACTCCATTTACCATCTAAAACCTACGAAGAAGCTTTGTTTTACTTGATGATTATGTAAAACATATGGTTTAGTTTGGTAAAGTACATGGTTATTTTGCAATTATCCATTGACGAATAAATGTTTTATCACTTTAATCCAATACACTAAAGTTGATGACTAAAAAGTCATTCATGTTTATTCATGTTCTTGGAAACTAGAAATGGTAAAAAGAATACTTCGGTAATTTATTCAAGATAAAACATTTTCTCTATGTTGTACTTAGAAATGATGAGATATAGATTTTGGTCTATTTATCTAGTTTTGATAATTCTAAAATAACATTGTTAACACGATTGCTTAGGTTATCATGCTAGTTAAAGAAATCATATGTTAATGGAATGTGTAATTATAACCTAATCTAATCAACCAAGGGGAGGTTGTGTGACTTAACGACAACCACTCGAAGTTGTTAGGATTGTTATTTGAGAAATCAAAGTCAATTCTAATCATTCTGTTTTACCAACTGCTTGTCTACTTAAATTGACATTCTCGGGGTAGCATGCTATTAAGCACAGGATGGACTTGAAAATATGCATGCTATTATTCATTATGTCATAGAATGTGTTCACTCAAAAATGAGGTTCATAGTCTATCATATATTATTAGGATAAGTCTACCACATGTTTAACTAATAATCATCAAGGAACAATGGAGTGGATTCTAGATATTAGATGGTAACCTTCATATAATTGAACCACTTGTTTAAAATATCTCGTCTTGGTCACCTATATATAATATATAAATATTTATATTTTATAAAAAGTTCAAAAATTAACCCCAAAATGATTAAAACATCCGATTAAAGTAAAACAACGATTTATTAATAGAAACATTTGTGTCCATGGATCGATACTTGGTTCTTACCATTACTATTCTACGTACACGATAGGTACACTTGCCTATTTTGTGTGTTTAGTCTTTGTAGAAATCACTTTTATAAATTTAAAACACGATATTTTGCAAAATCTCAAATCATCCCATCTATCATATTTAAAGCACACATCAAGAAGCATCATCGTCGTTCGCTTCGGTAAGAAAGAAAAACCTAGCCCTCAATTCGTAGGACCATTTGAAATACTCGAGCGAACAGGGAATGTCGCGTACTGTTTGCGACTACCCTAGGAAATTCAAGGGATACACGATGTATTCCATGTCTCAGATATGCATAAATGTTTAAACGATGAATCTTTGTCTATGCCATTGAAAGACGTCAAAATAAACGTGAACTTAAAATTAGTTGCAAAACTAATTCAAATTGAAGATACAAAGACAAAGAAATAAAAAAGACGAACATTGAAAATCGTGAAAGTAAAGTGGGACTCATGAAGAGGCCCCGAATACACTTGGGAACTCGAATCCGAAATGAAAAAGAAATACCCCCACTTATATTAAAGAAGCAATCTCGAGGATGAGATTTATTTCAAGGTGGAGAGGATGTAACATCATGAAAATTTTGGATTAAAGTTGCCAAGTTCAAAAGTCAATGGACCAAAAATGTCAAATTTAAACCTAAGGGATTAAAATGAAAATTCTGTCTTTCAGTCCCATAGCGATACGCGACGGAACAAAGGATAAGCCCATCGTGTATCATGAAGGGCTTGGTCAAAAATCCTTATAAGCTGGTCAATGGCGATACGCGATCGCCAAAGGACCAACGTCGTCGTGTATCGCGATGACGTGGTCTGATAAGCCAAGACACGTGTCGCCACGTGTCAGTCGGTGGCACATGGTGTCACCACGTATCATCACGTGGCACCATGTTCGCAATGTGTCACCACGTGGCAAGCCTAGTGGTGACAAGGCAGGGCTACGTCGCGATACGCGACAGGCTAGTCAAAGGGGCCATCGCGTATTGCGATGGGTTCCCTGCCTTGCCTATAAATAGCAATCTCGGGTTCAACCTTTTCTCACACCAGATCTCACACATATATCTCTCTCTAACTTCTCTCTAAAGCCTTGGAAAGTGTACCCTCTATTATCTCAAAAAACGTGCCCAAATCCCTCGATTTCCGCACCCAAATACCGACGTTTCCTCAATATTCGTGCCACAATACCGACGGCGTTCCAACAAAGAATGTGTTTCCATCACGACGTCATAACGACCCGCCTCGAAAAGCGTGCCGACGTGGAAGTGTTGGTGTATCGTTTTGCGTGCAATGGAAAATATATCGTAAGGAAGGGTTTGATCAAGAAGATAAAGAAGGAGAAGCGGTGTTGGAGTGCTTCTCGAGTGTGTAGGGTTTCATAAGCGGTGTTGGAGTGCTAAACGGGAACTTTTAAATCTTGTCTTTTTTGAATTTAAATATTATATTTTAAATCCATATGTTTTTAAAGGCTCCCGCTTTTAAATCGTAACTCTGATATATTTACAAAAGCGGGTACCAACATGAGCGTAGCATGCCTAGGCCGTGGTCTTGGGTGTGACAAGTGTTGGTATCAGAGCCATCGATTTTAGCGAATTAGGTATTAAATGATAATACCTAAGCTTCGATCCAAGTATATGAAAAATATTTTATTATTTGTTTAAATTTAAATAGGGATAAGATAGGCTGGTAAACCTTTTTTTCCCTCCCCAATCTGAACCACCCGACTTGTAGATGTCGTTCAGAAGCTCGTGGATGGATTTATGCGACATGCACGAAGAGCTGGAATCCCTGAACCTCTACCAAAAGATTACATGAGTGATGAAGGTTCCTGGACGGATCGTACACGGGATATCGCTAACAACGCAGGTGCGGAATCCCTGCGCAGGTAGTTACGAGTGTAGAGATAGAATCACACAAGCAATAACTCAACCACGTTATATTGATAACCGAACACGTGACTCACGGTCACTGTTACAGACTATGACACGAACACGTTCACAGAACAACTGCAACAAACCCTAAAACGACCAACTACGTAAACTGTTCGCTGAACAGTATATAAACACGACAACTTCGCCACAGGCGAAGTTGTCAATAACTTCGCTGATTCAACAAGTTCGCCATAGCGAACTTGTTGACAACTTCGCGTTTTACTTAACTAAACATAAACAAAACATAATTACATTACAGACTTGATCACAAATGCTAGACTATGAACTACTGACACACATGTACCAACAGACTCCCCCTTGGCAGTAGCTTCATATCTTGATCTTCAAATCTTGAGTCTTGTAATCTTTCATCTCTACGCGTGCGCCCCTTCTCTAACACATACCGACACCACCCGTTGATATTTCCTAGCTTGATCCTTCCAAGCAGGAATGTAGAAGATCTTCTTCTCGTTGAGCGCCTTCAGATCAGCCTTCGATAGATTAACAAGATGCATCGGGTCGTAAACCCGAAGTACTTCTTGTTCATCCTCATCTTCCATTACTGCCTCAGCTGTCTCGTAATCTACGTACCACCATTTTAAATCTTTTGGACGTTCTTGGGCATAACTTTCATCGGTACTTCTTTCAAATGACGGACTGGTTTATACTTCATAACCATCCATGGTTTGCCGTCAGCCCTCATTCCACGATCTTTGTCTTCTATCAACTTTCCTTTTTGAGGCTTTAGCAGTTCAAACTTTTTGTCTTTAATGGCTTCTTTCCATACGATCTTCTCAATGATTCTTGCCATATCATCATTGCTTCTATTGATCAGCCCCAATCTCGCTAAATCTTTCACCTCACATTCTGGTAAGGAATTTAGAGATCTCAACAATCTCTTAAAGTACTGAATGCCGTCGTACCGTTTGATCACAAATAGTTTCAGCTCTTTGTCGTACAACCAGCATATGATTCCCTTCTTTGACTCTGCATAGCCCTTTATATTATAAGTCTTTCTGAACATCGTTGGCACTACAGGCTTCTTGGTTTTAACAAACCACTGAGCACAGCCTTCTTTCCAGTTCGGCTGCTCCTCCCATACTGTATCTTCTATCACGCTCTCATCCC
Organism: Bidens hawaiensis; assembly: GCF_021521415.1. NCBI lineage: Eukaryota > Viridiplantae > Streptophyta > Magnoliopsida > Asterales > Asteraceae > Bidens > Bidens hawaiensis. The sequence goes on from NW_027494561.1 coordinate 7,711, forward strand.
CCAATTCTGATCTCTCAACAGCTGGAATCTCATGTTCCACTGAATCATCCACAATCTCACCTTCTTCTAATACATCTTCCACATTAATCTGTTCTCCAATCCTCTCAATCTCATCCATAGGCAACACGTCGTCATCATCCATCAACTCATCGTCCTCCTCCTCATCCAACTCCTTCAAAGCATCGATAACGTCTTCAACATCAGCGTCGTCATCCACAACTACAACATCATCACCAGCTGCATTTGTAGACTCCCCCTCAGTTGTGGAAGCCCCAAGAGCCTGAGAGGTTCTTGGCAGCTCATCACCTGCACCGGAAGGTGCATTGGGATCATCGTCATGATCTTCTCGTCTTTTCGTTCTCAACTCATCGCCCCTACAAGTATTCTCCCCCTGAGATGCCAAGTAATCCTTGAAGGCATCTATTATTCTTCCATGTTCAACCAGGAGGGCAGCTTGTAGTCGATTGGATTCCACTAGGCGGTCAATAGTCTTTGACTGTTCAGTAACAATCCGCTCTAGCGAAAGAATCCTCTCAGTATCTGAAGTAGGCAATGGAGTTGGTGGAACATCAGTAGCTGAAGTGACCGCATGTGGTACACTTGGTAATCCTGCAGTTGTTGTAATTGTAGAATCAACGAATCGTGCAACTACCACCGGTGGATTAAACGGTTGGGGTGGTAGAGACATAACTGCCGGTGCCGACGCCTCGACAGCAGTAGTAGTAACCCGTTTTGATGAAGGAATAAGAGACATACCGGACAAGGCAGGCGGAGCAAAACGTACTAGTCTTGAAGATTCTCCCGCTCCCGAACCCCTACCTGTCCGTTCTCTACGTGAACGTCTGAGCACAATCTGTACTGCCTCCTCTTCATCCACTTCATCCTCATCCTCCTCCACAGTTCTCGGCCTCTTTCCCGTAATCCTTTCCCGAGATACCATGAGCCGTCTCGCCTCAGCAAACGTTTCGTCTAAATCGGAGTCAGCTACCGAAGTAGCTCTTCTAGTAACATCAACCAACTGAGGACCCGAGACATCCATATCAAACAAACCATGTCCACTAAAAGCAGCATCTAGATCAACGTGTTCAGCAGTGGACACAGCCTGAGATATAGTAGCTGGCACAGCAGCAGAAGATACAACAGGCGCAGCTGATACAGCATGAGGTGCTGCCGCCTGATGTGGTTGCGGATCCCTGAACTCGTCCCCTCCTGCAGGAACATACTCCGGGTTGATGAGATACCCGAAAAGTGGAGTATGCCTGGGACGCCGCTCAGGGTTGCTACGAGTGCTCGACGTCCTGCACTGAGCAAAGAAACGTTTTGTTACGCACTCAACGTATCTGATAGGGCGTCTTTGCGGTATAGACGGAGCGACATGATTAATAATCATTTGTAGAAACCGAGGATACATAATAAAACGCTCGCGCGCCGTCGCCCGTCTCTGACGATCAATCTCGTAAAAGATTAGCTGACTAAAAGAATATCTGCGGTTGTAAGTCAGCGCAATCATGGCCGATTGCATCGTCGCACCCATCCCGTCTGTTCCTGCCTTTCTGCCGGACATGCATACTATTAACACATGCATCAGAAAGCGCCATTGATCCAGCAGAAAGCCTTTCCTCCTCTGCGAGTCCCCCATCGGACCCGAATAACCCATCCTCAAGTAAGCTCCGTCACGGAAAGGAGCTAGGAACTCCGTTGGGTCGTCTCTCGTTTCATCACCGAACTGCAGAGCCAACCGTATGTCTTCCTAGGAAAACTGTATGTCTTGACCATTGACAGTTGCTCGCATCACTGGAGGCTCAGGTCTGCAATCATAATACACCGTCTGCCAGAAATCTTCAATGTTAGGCAGAGATATGGGTAGTGTATTAGTGATCGCGTGAAAAACTCGTGATCGTTGGAGAAATGTGATAATCTCCCTATAGTCTTCAACGCCTCGTGCGTCTGGATCCAAAGTGATGTATTGGTTATGGGCTGGAAAGAATTGTCGTTGCTCATCACCATCATCACCACCAGCACCTCCAACAGCAGCCATATCTGCATAAAACAAATCAGGTTAGAGACCATATAACCATCTCACAAGTTCGCTGTGTACCATGTGCGAAGTTGTGATGTACACAGAACAGGCGAATTTAAAGGTGAGGCGAAGTTGGGAACAACTTCGCTTCATCTGTAAGTTCGTCTGAAATCTTATAAAAAATTTGAAATAGGCGAAGTTGTGTTCAAGGCGAAGTTATGGATAACTTCGCCATAGGCGAAATTAAGCTTCAAGCGAAGTTGTGGATAACTTCGCTGAAGGCGAACTTAAGCCACTGGCGAAGTTGAGAATAACTTCGCGTAAACCTTAACTTCGCCTGAATCTGAAACGGCGACTGTTCAGATTCAAACAAGTTTTATCCGACGTTTCGGACCGATTTAAGGATATAACAATGAAGTCCAACATATTTCAATGGTGTTAGGACGAAAAGGTCGTCCATGAACACGTAATGTGAGGTCGAAAAACTTGGTTTCGAAGGTTCGACGACCCGAGGTCTCGAACCGGGTAAAACTATACCGAACGAGTAAGTTTGTGAATGATATTGACAACACATACCGTTAATGAGCGCAAGAAACTGGAAACAAAGATCGAAATCGAAAATATAATCAAGTTCGCCGGAAAAATTCGTAAATTCGCCGGAAGAAGTTGAGAATAATAACCTGTTACTGTTTCAAAGTCTATATATAGGGCAGAGTTTGTTCAGGCGAAGTTACGCTTAACTTCGCCTTGGAGAAGTTAAGCACAACTTCGCCGAATTCAACAACTTCGCCCGTAATTTCAAAATCAGCCCTTTAAGTTTGAAAAATCTTGCACTTAACATTAGAAGTTTCCAAAAAGAGTTAAACAAATATGATAAAGACCCAGTAACCAACAATAAAATAATATAACTACAAAAACTAAAAAAAACTTAGAAAAATTTTAACGAAATAAGGGATCAAATTTCAGTCTAGTCAGGGACCACTACGTTTTAGAAAAGATCCTAACAGGAATCATACTAACGATGTGACTGTCACTTAGATCCGTGTTTAGCTGTATTATGACATAGAGACACAGGTTGTAAGCATGTAAATAACGTAAATGGTTTTCATCGTTTCTGTGATACGGATTAAGGTTCAGTTAAGCTCAAAAATTTAAGTTGGCAACATCTCAGAGATAATGATGTCTTCTATCTATTCTCAAAGCGTATTTGGATATACCCAAGTCACCCCGAATTGACTTCGACCCACAATGTCTGATTATCTTGTAGATACACGATGTCTGCCTCCCGTTTTCTTCTAACTCCAGACTTGAGAAGTCTTGATTGTTACGATGTCTCATAAGTATTTAAAAATATACACGTATATATATATATATATATATATATATATATATTTTTTTTAAATCAACATTTTTATCGACTTCGGAGTACTAAACCACTGCAAGTCCCGAATCTGGATCACTGCAGTATCTTGAAATGCTTTCTTCACGGGAATCAGAACACTCACGGGCTCGTGTATGACTGGGTAGTCGCTTTTCTGCCTATCCTTCGAAAAGATATGTATGAAGACATACAAAACTCTTAAGGAGTTTCCACGTAAATTCGAGTAAATTTAAGTTAGTATCACATACACTTTTACGCACCATAAAAATTACCATGACATACAATGACTGTTCTAAAGCCTTTTAAGCCTAATAACTTCACTAGTTAAGCACACACAATCAGTATATATATCATTTTCCAAGGTTGGATCAATTTTCTGTTAAACACAGCATTGAACTTCTTACGAAGTAACAGACTTGAAAAGTAATTTCATTTCCCATTTAAAAAAAATTTGATTTCAACCCCGATCACGTCAAAGTCGTCAGGTAAACGGCTATCCTGAAGATCCAATGGATCAACTGGACCGACCACATACAAGTATGTGTCCTTCTTACTAAGAATGACCGACAAATTTTCAGCAACTGAAAGAACACACGTCATAGCTGCCCCGGTTACTTTCAGTCTTCCGGTTAATGGCTATCCTTATTTTCTAAGTCGAAAAACGAGGACCAAAACATATCCGAGGATATGTCCATCAAACTGAGGTAACCGACTAATTTTAAGCAAAAATGACCCTTGTTTTTTTTTTTTTTTTTTTTTTTTTTTTTTTTTTTTAAAAACAAAGACATGGTTACTCGGGATTGATCATCCCGTTTAGCTCAATTAGGTTTTGAAATCTGGATTTATCAAACGCTTTTGTAAACAAGTCAGCAAAATTTTCAAGTGTATTAACTTTTTCGATCTTTATCAGTTTCTTCTCAGCACAATCCCGTATGAAGTGATGACGAATGTCAATATGCTTAGTTTTACTGTGCTTCATGGGATTGTTAATTACTGAGATGGCGGCAGTGTTATCAATTAAAATAGGAGTAAGTAAGAAATTCAGACCATAGTCGCGCAATTGTTGCTGAATCCACAAAACCTGAGAGCAGCAGTTGGATGCTGCCATGTATTCAGCTTCGCATGTTGAAATTGCAACTGATGTCTGTTTCTTGCACTGCCAGGAAACTAATCTTCCTCCAAGAAACTGACAGCCTCCTGTTGTTGACTTCCGACTCTGATTACATCCACCATAATCAGAATCTGTATATGCCACCAGTTCAACGTCTCCTCCCTTTGGGTACCACAACCCTAGTTTCGGCTTGCCCTTAAGATACCGCAAAATCCTCTTCACACCTTTCATGTGAGATTCCTTTGGGTTTGCCTGAAAACGAGCACAAAGACAAACAGAAAACATTATATCGGGCCTAGAAGCAGTTAAATACATTAATGAACCTATTATCGCCCGATACAGAGTAGGGTCCACATCTGCGTCACCATCTGATTCAGCGCCCAATTTGTGATTGACGCAGATTGGGGTGTCATATGGAGAACTGTCCTCCATCTTGAATCTCTTCAGCACATCATGAACATACTTTGTTTGATGAATGAACATCCCATCCTTCTTCTGATCAACCTGCAATCCTAGAAAGAAGGTTAGTTCACCCATAGCACTCATCTCGAATCGTTTCTTCATGACAGCCTCAAAATCCTGACACATGGATACTCTTGATGCAGCAAAAATGATATCATCCACGTAGACTTGAACCAGTAAGAAGTCACATCCTTCTCTCTTCACAAACAGCGTACTGTCAATCAATCCTCTTTCAAAACCATTTTCCAGCAAGTAGTCCGATAACGTCGAATACCAGGCACGAGGTGCCTGATGTAACCCATATAACGCCTTGCTCAACCTGTATACGTGATCCGGAAAGTCTGGGTCAGGAAAACCCGGAGGTTGCTCAACAAACACAACCTCATCAACTTTCCCGTTAAGAAACGCGCTCTTCACATCCAACTGAAACACCTTCATCTTTTTAGATGCAGCAAACGCCAAAAACAATCTAATCGCTTCTAACCGGGCAACAGGAGCGAACACCTCATTGTAGTCAATACCCTCTTGCTGATTAAAACCTTTAACAACCAGCCTCGCCTTATTTCTCACGATAATCCCCTTTTCATCTCTCTTGCACTTGAACACCCATTTCGTGCCTATAGCATGCACATTCTTTGGTTTTTCAACCAAAGTCCAAACTTCCATTTTTTCGAACTGAGCCAACTCTTCTTGCATGGCTTCGACCCACGAGCTGTCCTTTAAAGCCATTTGATAATTCTTCGGTTCAACTTGGCTTATGAAGCAAGAGTACAAACATTCGTTCATGATACCTGTATCTTTAATGCTTGTATAAACACAGGTGTGCTCATTCAAGCTACTTCTGGTTTGTACACTAGAGGACACATCACCTATAACATTCTCCAATGGGTGATCTTTGTGAATTCTCGTGGTCGGAACAGCACCGACATGCAAATTGTCTTCCAAGTTTGAAGAGATCTCATCTATGGTAGTTTCAGGCTGAGAGTGAAAAGGATTAATAAACTCATCTTCAGTTGAGGCCGCAGGGGTATCGATAGGGTTTGATGTGGAAGGCTGAGATTTTTCTGTCATCTGATGTTGCACTACCTCCTCTTCCTCATCAAATATCATCTTCGTCACTGCTCTTTCGTCTTCTTCAGAAATTTCCAAAGTAGGTACGTTAAACGACTTAAAAAGTTTAACATAGTCAAACAGCTCAGCAGGTCCATTGCTTGGTTTTGGCGGTTGGTAACTAGTAATGTCGGTGTTACAAACCACCTCCACCTTGCAAGTTGTCGTATTGAAGACCCGTCTGTTGGGAGTCCCAACAACATAACCGACTAGGATTCCCTCATCAGCTACTTCACCAAATTTCGAATTAGTCTTCAAAATCGAACAAGGAGACCCAAAAGGTTCAAGACCGCACAAGTTGGGCTTCCTTCCGTGCATAAGCTCGTAACAAGTTTTTCCAAGTCTCTTAACGGTTAACACCCGATTCAGAACATAGCAGGCTGTAGCAACTGCTTCAGCCCAGAACATCACAGGAAGCTTTGAGTCTGCCAGCATAGTTCTGGCTCCTTCAATCAACGTTCGGTTCTTCCTTTCAGCTACTCCGTTCTGTTGTGGAGTATACGGAGCGCTGTATTGATGCTCAATACCCTTCTGAAGACAAAAGATTTCCATCTCAAAGTTCTTGAACTCTGTCCCATTGTCGCTTCTGATGAATTTAACTGATTTACTCATGACGTTCTCGACTTTTGTAATTAGATTCTTCACCATCTGAGTCGTCTCGTCTTTCGTTTTCAGAAAATATACCCACGAGTATCGCGAGTAATCATCAGTTATCACCAAGCAGTAAGAAGTACCGCCTAGACTTTGTACATTCACCGGACCGAAGAGATCCATATGAAGTAGTTCTAGAGTACCAGCAATTGAGTTGATCGTCTTGGTGAGATGGCTTTTCTTGTGTTGTTTTCCCTTCTTGCACGCTATGCATTTATCTTCAAAGTTAAAACTCTTTAAGGGAACGCCCATCACAAGCCCATTTTTGACAATGAAGTTCATCTTACGAAGATGAATATGTCCCATTCTCCTGTGCCATAATTCTGATTCTGATTCGCTTGCCTTTGTCATTAAACAGGATTCTCCGGTGGCCATTTCAGTAGACCTCATATCCATCACGTATGTATTCGTTTCACGTGGAGCTTTCATTACTATCCATTCTTCTGGTATATGAAAACCAGGCTTCAATACAATCGCTTCATTCTTAGTGAAATGGACAGTGTATTCTTTATCACAAATCTGCGACACACTCAGCAGATTGTGCTTTAATTCCTCCACAAAGTTTACATTTTCAAGTGTCATTCTCTCATTTGACACAGTTCCTCTACCAGTTATCCTTCCTCCGCTATCACCAGCAAAACTAACTCTAGCTCCCTGAACAGGTTTTAAATCTTGCAACAAGTGTTTGTTGCCAGTCATGTGCCGGGAACAGCCGCTATCTACAATCCAAAGATTGTTGGCAGCCCTGTTCAACTGTTCCTGCACAATAAAACAAAGAGTTAGAATCTTGGGACCCAAGACCAATTGGTCTTGGATCGATACGTCCCGTACCCTGGCTTTCTCAAGTTAGCATCAGGATAAGTTCTGTAAGCCCTGTTAGGGAATCTCCTTGCAGATTGGGTGTAATGCCTTCCAAACCTTTGAGAATTGAAAGTGTTATATCTTGAGGTTTGGTTGTAAAAATGAGGTTGGTTTTTATGAAAACTTGAATTCGTTACATTTTGGCATTTTTTAAAGTTTTCATTTTTAGCAGGAACAAAATGACGCTTATTCTCATTTTTATTTGGCTTCACACCTCTGAATCTCGGCTCCAGAGGGCAATCTGCAACTAAATGCCCTAATTTGTTACATCTAAAGCAACACCGACTCTCCAATTTCTTGTCAAATGTTGGTTTGGATTAGAGGCAGTGTTACCAGCCGTTCGTCTCACATAAGGTGGGACATACGGGTTGAGTGGAGTACACTTTTTAGAAGATTTATTTTTATCTCCACCGGTGGGTAACACTACATTCTCTTTCGTCTTACCAGATTCGGACAACTTATCCGAATCCGATGAGACTGGACTCGTAACAGAAATATTTACACTAGAAACAGGCGAACTCGTTTCGCCATTACTAACAGTTGGTTCTTTAAATGTAACCTTGATGGGAACTGTCTGAGGAACTTCAAACTCAGCAGATTTCTGTACACTAGGGTTAAAAGTGTAATTATGGTTATACGGTGGTGGAACCTCGTGATAACCAATTCCTCCTCTCTTTGGAGAGGTACCTTGATCACTAACAAGGTGATCAAGAATAGCTGAGGAATTTCGGAACTGCTCGAGTTTTCGGTTCAGTTCCACCACTTTCACCTGGTGGTCAGCAATCTGCTTTTCACGTTCAGCAATAAGTTTAGTTTTTTCTTCTAAAACCTCATAGCTTAGGTCAATTACATCAATTTTTTCAGCAAGTTTAGTTTTTAAGCTTTTGACATCTTTTTCACATGCTTTTATTTTAACTTTAAAACTGTTTTCTCTTGCCTTAGTAAAATGATGATCTTCTTTAAGATTTTTAAATTCAGCATCTAAACGAACATACTGATCAGTTATGGTCGCAAGTTGCTCAGACAAATTCTCACATTTTGTACAAACAGGTTTAGGACTTACCTCGGAGGGTTGACCATCGTTATCTGCCATGAAAGCTTTCTCTTCACCAGTAGCTTTCTCTTCTCCAGTCATCTTCTCACAATCTTCATTTTCTACCTTTGCCATATTCGCCTGCTCACCAGTTTCATTCGCATGCAGGTTCCAGTTGTATTCACCGGCTTCTCTAGACAACATGGCATTGACTTCTCTACTAATCCCAGTAGGCTGTGCTGACCGGCCTTGACCCCGTTCAACTCTCTCGTTTCTGCATTCTTTAGCAAAGTGCCCATACTGTTGACAGTTATAGCACCTCACTTTAGACTTGTCGAATCCGGGCCTACCACCAACAAACTTTCTCCCCGTCTTATTCATGAAACGCTTGACTCGCCTCACTATCATGGCCATTTGCCATTGCAAATCCATCTCCTCCAGATCATCAGCATCGATCTGGTCATAATCCTCATCCAAAGCAGCAGGGTCCACAATCTTCCCTTGTATGTAGTTCTCATATGAAGCAATAAAAGATGCATAGACTGCAAACTGCTCTTTAGCAGATTTGACACTCATTGGCATCTTGGAATAGTTATTGCTTGAGGCACTAGGAGAGAAACTACTGTTGGATGTTTGAGGTTTCGAAGCACTTGAACCTCCAGCAGCAAAGCAAACATCACCGTTCATGTTCACTGAAACGTTTCCTTCATGAGAAGAGCTAGAACCTGACTCTCCTTTGGAGTAGTAAGCAGCAGATTCAGGCTTCGAACTTGAGCCTGAGTTAAGTTTGGCACCATACATACCAGGGTCTTGAATCTGATCTGTTGGTGTCTCTTTACGTACCATATTAAGCTCAAAGGTTCTGAGCTTGTTTACTGCTGTCTCCAAATCACAATTAGGAAAGTCTCTGTCTTCCCTCATCAGAACTGTGTACATTTCCCACTTCGGCGGGAGAGCATCGAGAAGCTTTTCAACTATCTCCTCTTCTCTGTAAGCAATCGAATAGTTGTTTAGCTCTGTCATTAGATGATAATATCGAGTGATAATATCATCCAGAGATTCGTTCTTCAAAAATTTGAAGACAGAGAACTGAGTCTTCAACAGTTTAATCTTCGAGGCACGAATGCCCACATTTCCTTCGAATCTATTTTCAAGAGCATCCCAAAGCTCTCGAGCCGATGTATACTTTCTGAAAGTATGAAGGATCTCCTGTGGAAGAGCCATAGTGATAGCTGCGTGAGCCTTGCTTTCGGCTTCGTACATCTTCCTCTCCTCTTCCTCCATCTTGCTGTACTTCTTAACCACATCACGACCTTCGTACACCATGGTTGGTGGGATATATCCATCCTGGATGCACACCCACATCTTTGCATCCTGATATTTAATATATTGGATGAATCTGTCCTTCCATGCCACGAAGTCAGTTCCTTTCATCAGCCTCGGGGCCTTAGTGGCAGACCCCGCTTCTACTTCCATCTTGACCAAATCGGAGATGTTGATCGACGACATCCTTGCAAAAACCTGAAAAACCTGGAAAAAACAAAAAAAATATTAAAACAGCTCAGTAGGCGAAGTTAAGAATAACTTCGCTTGAAAGTTAACTTCGCTGAAAAGAGAACTTCGCTGAGTTCTTAAATTCGCTAGATTTGGCGAAGTTAAAAAATAACTTCGCTTAGCTCTGGCGAACTTATGAGTTGAGCGAACTTGGGTATGAAGCGAAGTTGCGGATAACTTCGCTAAGGCGAACTTATGAAGTGAGCGAAGTTGTGGTTAACTTCGCTAATCCTTATATCTTCGCCAAAAACCCTAATTCCAGCGACGGCAACTTCGCCTGAAGAATGGTAACTTCGCCCGATGAACGGTAACTTCGCCCGATGAACAGGGAAGTTTGTTCAGATCTGTTTTCGTCAATCCAGCAGCTCCCGATCAATGCAAAGGCTTGAAAAAGACTGTCAAGCACTAGCAAAACTCAATCCCAACAAAAACACGTCCCGCGAATAGGTCAAACGAGACGTTTTCTACACCCGCGTGAAATCCCGAACCTCACAATCGAGCCGATTGGCTCTGATACCAATTGAAGGTTCCTGGACGGATCGTACACGGGATATCGCTAACAACGCAGGTGCGGAATCCCTGCGCAGGTAGTTACGAGTGTAGAGATAGAATCACACAAGCAATAACTCAACCACGTTATATTGATAACCGAACACGTGACTCACGGTCACTGTTACAGACTATGACACGAACACGTTCACAGAACAACTGCAACAAACCCTAAAACGACCAACTACGTAAACTGTTCGCTGAACAGTATATAAACACGACAACTTCGCCACAGGCGAAGTTGTCAATAACTTCGCTGATTCAACAAGTTCGCCATAGCGAACTTGTTGACAACTTCGCGTTTTACTTAACTAAACATAAACAAAACATAATTACATTACAGACTCGATCACAAATGCTAGACTATGAACTACTGACACACATGTACCAACAAGTGAGGATTACTACGAGTCTTTCTTCAACCAAGACCAATTCATTAACCGAACCAAACCAATATACTTTCTCGGAACCGAGCAATGTCCGATTAACCTACCCGATAGTCGACCAATGCCAAGGAATAATCCCACAAGACATTCAAGCTACCACCCGTCAAGCATACCGATGTACCACCCATCCTAGATCCCAACATATCACCCTTCCGGGATCCGACGTACCAACCATCCGAAGTTCCAAAATACCAACCACCGAATCCTCATCCATCGACGCCTTCCTCTCCAACAGACAAATCAATGAGGAGCCCGAATCCAACTCGTCCGATTGGATGCAATGCCATTCTGACCAACGAAGATGGCAAAACGGAACCTCTGCTTTTGACTCTATTGACTCTCACCTCAACACACATGAAGGATCTTCCCATAAGCCAAGAATGAAGGTTATGATGCCGTATGAGAGTTTCCACATGCCCCTGATAGTAAAGGAGACTGCCCAATTGATGGAGGAGGAGGATCCAGAAGAAGAGGACCCAAAGGAGGAAAACCCCAATAAAGTGACAAAACCAATGGAAGAACCGTCCGACTGTGACTGCCCTCCCGGGCAAGAATGTTTACAACCACTCTTCCACAAGAACTTTAGTTATGGCTCTGTCAATCCCTATGTGCAATACCTCGAAGAACTCAAGAACAAAGCAGCATCAAGTTCCTGCCATACCAAGGCACGATCCCGTCAGTTAAAGAGCAAGCCAATGAGATCCGTGATCAAAATAAAGCTGCTAAGGCATTATTCAACTACCCATCCAACGTGACATCATCGCCATACCCAAACCTGAAGAACCACTATGATGAAGTCATGATGGGGTACTTTGATCCGCCGCCAAGATATGGATACCTAAACGAGATCCCACAGTCCCAAGAGGAACATCTCGACAGGGCTTCACACAAAACTGATGACTTGAGGAAGAAGGTAGCCATTGATGAAGTGAAAAAGAAGAAGATATGACACAAGCTTCTTCGTAAATGTAACAAATTGACCAACATTGTGAAGAAGTACATAAAGGACTGGGAACCGTGAAGAGAATTAAATAGGGATGTTGATTGTGTTGTAATGATGTATGTGTTTGTTTGTTATCTTGTGTGTATGATAAAGGGCGTTGAACCGTCCTAAGAATAAGGATACGTATATATATATATATATATATATATATATCGTATAACGATATATATATAAGTATGTGTATTGTAATTATATATATATATGTATATCAATTTTGATATATATATAAGTGCTTTAATGATAAATAAAATGTGGGTGTTAAGAAAAGAATATTGTTTAAAATTTCAGATAATAAGAAAAAGTTGAAAAAGGAAAAAATGTCGCAACAAAGTAATAATGCTGATGCTTCTCGAAAAGAAGCTGATAAAAGAAAAGAAAAATAGATAGAGCAAGAAAAAGAACAACAAGAGAAAATACCCGAAATATATATGAAATAAATCCAACAAATGATCAAAGAAGCCGTTCAGGCAGAATCTGAAGCTCGAACTCAGTCTAGGCAATCTAGACACTCTCAATTTGTTGAACCTTCTCGTAACTCCGTCAAATCTTGTCCGAAACCATCTCACGTTGAGGAGAGTGTTCATGAGTCGAATGCTGATGGTGAGGTGAAACAAAAGTTCAAGAAAATGAAGATTGATCCATCAAATCTTGTCCGAAACCATCTCAATGCTGATGGTGAGGTGAAACAAAAGTTCAAGAAAATGAAGATTGATAGTTGCTCGTTCAATGACTTTAAGTATTTTGGAACAAAGGAGTTTTATGGCGACAAAGGCGCCATTACGACTGTTAGATGGCTCGAGGAGATGGAGTCAATTGTGACTATAAGCAAGTGCTCTGATCAAGAGAAGATACAATACTCTATCCAAATGTTCAAGGGCGAAGCGTTAAAATGGTGGAACACACTGATTATGAGCAAGGGCCGACAAGAGTTGTACAAACTGTCATGGAAGAAGTCAAGGAGATGATGATGGCGAAATTCTGTCCAATGCATGAAACCAACCTGATCCAAACTAAGTTTTTTAATCATATGGTCATAGGAACTAATCTGCATGAATATAACACCAAATTTAGCGAGTGCTGCCGACTCGTTCCCCAGCTGGTTAACCCTGAGTCCAGCAAAGTGACACGTTACATATGGGAAGTGTCGCAGGAAATCCGCGACATGATGAGGTCACACCTCCCACAAATGGTCGACTCTGCGATGGAGTTAGCTGGTTATCTCGTGGGCGGCCTTGTTCGCAACAAGGAGAAAGACAAGAAGGTCGTGTCGACCAACGACCAAAGGAGGACTGAAGGAAGCGCCCGATTCAGGGGCAAGGGCATAAACCAACACTGAACTGGATTTACTCTAATGATCCACTATGCAATATGTGCAAAAAGCATCATAGTGGTCAATGCCGTTATGCTCCATCTTCAACTACAACTGTTGTTGGCTCATGTCATAGACCCGGCCACAGATCGGCCGATTGCTAGAAAAAGATGATGACTTGCTTCAACTGCAAGGAAATGGGACATCTAAGCTTTGGATGTCCTAAAAACAAACTCACAACTGGTGGTGCGGGTGGAAGAGGTCAAGCCAAGAAAGGCAATGCAAGAGTCTTCATGCTTGATGCCTGAAAAGCGGCCGATATACCGGAAACCATCACCAGTACGTTCCTAGTAAACGACACGTATGCTAGGGTTTTGTTTGATTCTGGTGCCAACTTAAGTTTCATAGATTATAGTTTTTGTTGTCTATTAAATGAACCATTAACAAAACTTAATAAAACTGTAAGCGTCGAGACCGCTAGTGGCGAAATCATTAAAATCTCCGAAGCTTTAGAAAACGGAAAAATCTTGCTTGATGGTTATATTCTGCCTATTCAATTGCTACCAATGACTCTTGCTGGTTTTGACATTGTACTTGGTATGTATTTGTTATCTAACAACCATGCTCATATCATTTACAATACAAAAACCGTCAAACTTCTAGCCCTCGATAAACGAACCATTCGAATTGAAGGAGACAAGGACGCTGGCCAAGTTAGGATAAATTCAATGATTAGGGCTAACAAATGTTTGAATCAAGAATGCTTAGCATTCATGGCCTACGTCACCGAAGAATCCGAACCTAAGGAGATAAAGGACGTGCCTATTGTCCTCCGATTTTTCCGATGTTTTTCCCGACGAACTTCCTGGAATCCCTCCCGATCGTGAAGTAGAGTTTTGGATCGATCTTATTCCCGGTACTACTCCGATCGCCAAGGCTCCGTATCGCTTAGCGCCAACCAAGATGAAGGAATTAAAGAAACAATTAGACGAACTATTTGAGAAAGGTTTCATCCGACCGAGTTCATCACCTCGGGGAGCGCCAATCTTATTTGTCAAGAAGAAAGATGGATCAATGTGCATTTGTATCGACTATCGAGCCCTAAACAAAGTCACAATAAAGAATCGTTATCCACTCCCTCGAATCGACGATCTTTTTGACCAACTCCAAGGTGCAAGTTACTTCTTGAAAATCGATCTTCGTTCCGGTTAACATCAACTCAAAGTCCAATCCTAGGATATTCCGAAAACCGCATTCCGAACAAGGTATGGACATCATGAGTTCAAGGTTATGCCGTTTGGACTCACTAATGCGCCAGCCGCATTCATGGATATGATGAATCTAATCTGTAAGCCAAACTTGGATAAATTTGTTATGGTATTCATCGACGATATAATTATTTATTCAAAGTCTAAGGTTGATCATGAAAATCACCTCCGATCCTTACTTGAAATACTTAGAACCAAGAAGTTGTACGCCAGGTTCTCGAAATGCGAGTTCTGGTTGCACGAAGTGAAATTTCTTGGTCACATCATAAACGTCAATGGTATTCAAGTGGACCCTACAAAGATTGAAGCTATCTCTAAGTGGGAGATCCCGAAGACGCCAACCAAGATCCGAAGTTTCTTTGGTTTGGCTGGCTATTATCGAAGGTTCATCGAAAACTTTTCTCGTATAGTTGTTCCCCTAACTTCTTTAACTCGCAAAAACATCAAGTATAAATGTGGAACTAAACAAAAAGGGGCGTTCGATATACTTAAACAAAAACTAACCCAAGCACCTATACTGGCCTTGCCAAAAGATAATGGGGACTTTGTTGTCTTTAGTGGCGCGTCTCACTCCGGTTTGGGATGCGTACTAATGCAACGAAAGAAAGTAATCGCTTACGCCTCTCGTCAACTCAAGGTACACGAAAAGAACTATACAACTCACGATTAAGTGTTAGGCGCCATAATCTTTGCATTAAAGTATGGAGGCACTATCTCTATGGAGTAAAATTTATCGTGTATACCGATCAAATGAGTGTAAAACACATACTCGATCAAAAAGAGCTGAACATGCGTCAACGGCGCCATTTTGATCGATGTCGAAAAGTCAATCAAAAATACTTATAAAAATACCTTTACTAGCTAGGGCAAGTAAGGTGTCGAATCCACAGGGAATTAGTGGAAAGTGCAAGTGGAACTCAAATTTTATTGTAAAAATAATTAAAGTGGACAAACGATGTCAAGCAGTTTAAAAGAGTAGTTTGTAAACAATTATGTGAAAATAACCAAACTCCAGGGTTCGGGTTTTGCAACAAGTTAAGGAATTGATAAACTTCTTTGGACGGTTTCTTATAAAATATGTAAATCAAAAGACTTAACGATTGACTGTGTTGATCGTCAGAACTGAATCCGAACAATTGACAAAGTTAAATGAAAATCTATTTTATAATCGGTTTTACTTGTTGAAACACAAAATCAATAATATGGTTAACGATAAATGGGTCAATGACGAATGAACTTAATCCTAATTGTTGATGACCATAAATCAATTAACTGACAAAAGATTAAGTAATCAATTAATTAAAACTGTTTAAGCACAAAAGCAAACACAAAGAATTGATTAACCGAAGGATTAATCAATTACAAATCCAAAGTTAAAGTTTTGAACATCAAAACCTAACAAGCAACTCAACCCTACACCCGGAGATGGTTATGAAGCCTTTAGCCTTGCATCTTGATTTTCATGCTTTTGATTATGATGTTGGAGATGGTGTTCATGGGTCAATCTTGTGATTAGGATGAGTGTTAATGGTGTAAGATAGCCTCCAAGAAGTCCCAAAACTGATTATGAATGAATAGAATCGACCTTAGGGTTTTTGGGCTTTAAATATGGAAGAAAATCACCAAAAACCCAATTTCCGTCAGACCAGACCGTAAGCTACGGTCTGGCCACCGCAGCTTACGGTCAGACCGTTGCTTACGCTCTGCACCCACTGCCTTACGGTCCTGCTAGGCCAAAACTATTTTCTTCATAAAATCTTCGTTTCAACTATGTTTTCCTCCCCGTTTGCGGCCACGTCTTCGTATTTCAATTCTCTATCATCTTATACATAATTACTTTCATTTTCACTCCATCATGAATGCTCCAAGTTAGCTTCTTTAAGCTTCGTTAAGCTCCGCACACTTGTAACATAAAACCTATCAAAGTATTTGTGTTCGATACATATAAACAAGTAAAACACACAATATAAAACACTTAAAGCATGTACTTTTACCCACACATCAGAGGGTAAGGCCAACGTTGTGGCCGACACCTTGAGTCGTAAAGAACATGAAAAACCAAGAAGAGTCCGAGCGTTAAGGTTAGAACTTCAAGTAGATATAATCCAACAAATCAAATATGCGCAACTGTAAGCGATCAATGAAAACAAGATCTCCGACGAAAAACGTAACGACACCATTGACTCGCTAGTCAAGGGTGACGATGGTATTCTTAGAATGGGAAACCGGATTTGGGTACCAATCGTTGGGGACTTGCATGAAAAGATTATGAACGAAGCTCACAAGTCCAAGTACATGATGCACCCCGGTATTGACAAAATGTACCAAAACCTCAAACCAAACTACTGGTGGAATGGGATGAAAAAGGACATCACTTCGCATGTTGCGAAATGTATAACTTGTTTGAAAGTCAAGGCTGAACATCAAAAGCCATCGGGATTGCTTCAGCAACCCGAACTTCCCGTTTGGAAGTGGGAGTTAATAACCATGGATTTCATCACTTAACTCCCGAAAACGACTCGTCAACACAATGCTATTTGGGTTATAGTGGATAGACTAACAAAATCCTCTCACTTCATACCCATCAATGAATCATACTCAATGGATAGACTAGCACGTATCTATGTGAACAACATCATTGTTTTGTATGGAGTACCGCTGTCTATTATTTCTGATTGAGACAGTCATTTTACGTCTCACTTTTGGAAAAGCTTCCAACAAGCATTTGGTACAAAGTTAAACCTTAGCACCGCCTATCATCCACAAACAGATGGGCAAAGTGTTACAATCCAAACATTGGAAGATATGCTCCGCGCTTGTGTGATAGACTTAGGTGGAAGTTGGGACAACCACTTACCCCTAATGGAATTCTCCTATAACAAGAGCTATCACACGAGTATTCAAGCCGCACCGTTCGAGGCGTTATATGGTTAAAAATATAGAACGCCCGTGTGTTAGTCTGAAACCGGAGATAATCAATTATTTGGACCCGAGATAGTCCAAGAAACAACCGAAAAAATCCTACAAATCCAAGAACGACTTAAGACGGCCGTGATCGCCAAAAGAGTTACGACGATGTCCGTCGTAAGCCGTTAGAATTCAATGTCGGTGACAAAGTGTTATTAAAAGTCTCACCATGGAAAGCCGTCGTTCGCTTCGATAAGAAAGGAAAACCTAGCCCTTGATTCGTAGGACCATTTGGAATACTCGAGAGAATAGGGACTGTCGCGTACTGTTTGCGACTACTAGAGGAAATGCAAGGGACACACGATGTATTCCATGTCTCAAATATGCATAAATGTTAAACCGATGAATCTTTGTCTATTGCCATTGAAAGACATGAAGTAAACGAGAACTTAAAATTAGTTGAAAAACCAATTCAAATTGAAGATACAAAGACAAAGAAATAAAAAGACGAACGTTGAAAATCGTGAAAGTAAAGTGGGACTCACGAAGAGGCCCCGAATACACTTGGGAACTTGAATCCGAAATCAAAGAGAAATACCCCCACTTATTCTAAAGAAGCAATCTCGAGGATGAGATTTATTTCAAGGTGGGGAGGATGTAACATCGTGAAAATTTTGGATCAGAGTTGCCAAGTTTTAAAGTCAAGGGACCAAAAATGTCAAAATCAAAACCTAAGGGATTAAAATGAAATTTTTTTTCTGTTCCATAGCGATACGTGACGGGACAAAGGACAAGCCCATCTCGTATCACGTATGGCTTGGTCAAAAATCCTGAAAAGCTGGTCAATGGCGATACGCGATCGGCAAAGGACCAACGTCGTCGCGTATCGCGATGACGTGGTCTGAAAAGCCAAGACAAGTGTCGTCACGTGTCAGTCGGTGGCACATGGTGTCGCCATGTATCACCACGTGTCACCACGTGGCACCGCGTCCACAACGTGTCACCACGTGGCAAGCCTAGTGGTGACATGGCAGGGCTACGTCACGATACACGACGGGCTAGCCAAAGGTGCCATTGCGTATCGCGATGGGTCCCCTGCCTTGCTTATAAATAGCAAGCTCGGGTTGAACCTTTTCTCACACCAAATCTCACAAATATCTCTCTCTAACTTCTCTCTAAAGCCTTGGAAAGTGTACCCTCGATTACCTCAAAAAACGTGCCCAAATTCCTCGATTTCCGCACCCAAATACCGACATTTCCTCAATATTCGTGCCATGATACCGACGACGTTCCAACAAAGACGGTGTTTCCATCCCGACATCCCAACGACCCGCCTCGAAAAGTGTGCCGACGTGGAAGTGTTGGTGTATCGTTTTGCGTGCAAAGGAAAATATATCGAAAGGAAGGGTTTGATCAAGAATATAAAGAAGAAGAAGTGGCGCTGGAGTGCTTCTCGAGTGTGTCGGTTTTCATAAGCCGAAAAATGTAGGCATGATGCCCGAATAAAATAATAATAAAATATTGAAAAGGCTTAAACCCTAAGTCGAGGTTATACTCGATGCCTTGATAAATAAAAGAAAATATAACAAAGAAAAGAAAGGAATATGAATATATATATATATATATATATATATATATATATATATATATATCAATGTGATTATATTATTTGATTCTTTGTTATAGAATATTATTTAAGGAATAATGATTATTCTTAAATAATAAAGAAAAGAAAAGAATACGTTTCTTAGAAAAGAAGAAAAGTAGGGTTTTATAGAAAAGCAAAATAGGATTAAAAATAAAGGTTTATCTTATAAAGAAAAGAAAAGAAAATAAGTTAAAAGAAAGACTTTTAATTTATAAAAAGAAAAGAATGCTTTTTAACCGAGGTTTTAAAGTAAAGAAAACAATCGAGGTAAAGATTATAATGACTAAAGGTCTAAAGCCGGATTGTATATCCGACTAACAAAAAGTCATACTTGTACTATAGGTGCGAGATAGCAAGGGAAAGACCCTCAGACGGTGTATTGAAGCCGATCCAAATCAAAAAGGTGAATACGCCCCAAACTTTACAAACCTGTTTTTAAACGAGTCAAATGTGTTATATGAAAATGATTTACATGGGACTATATGTCTCTAAAATGTTATTAACAAAAGTATAAGCCTAGCCCTCAGGCTGTAGTATACGATTGTCTGGATCCTTACATATGTGGTATACGCGGTGGGCACACTGCACCAAAACCTGGTCATAGTGATGCTTTCCTGCGGGGAGTGTGACCATGTGTATACATACAGGTACAAAACTATGTCTAAAGATGAGGTGTTTTCTGAGATATTTAGTGTAGAGACTTGAGTTTATAATTGTTTTGTTTTAAGCTTGACTATTCCGAAGCCAAGATGGGCCGAGCATAATTATGTTCGAGGGGTAATAAAGTAAAAGAAAATATTTAGCGTCAGCATATTCTCCAGTATGTGGTGCTGACGTATTTCTAAACATTTTGCAGGTAATCAAGATTAGGGCTTGGGATGACGAAGTGCTCAAGATATCCGATGGCTCGGATATTTTTGTTAAACTTTAATATAAAATGAATGGTGGTTTTGTAAATAAACAAGTAATCTTATAACACTAAACAGGAACTTTTAAATCCCGTCTTTTGTGAATGTAAATATTATATTTTAAATCCATATGTTTTTAAAGACTTCCGCTTTAAAACCGTAACTCTGACATATTTACAAAAGCGATACCAACATTAGCGTCGCATGCCTAGGCCGTGGTCTTGGTTGTGACAAGTGTTGGTATCAAAGATATCGATCTTAGCGAATTAGGTATTAAATGATAATACCTAATCTTCGATCCAAGTATAGGAAAAATTTTTTATTACTTGTTTATAAATAGGGATAAGATAGGCTGGTAAACCTTTTCGTTCCCTCCCCAATCTAAACCACCCGACTTGTAGATGTCGTTCAAGAAGCTCATGGATGGATTTATGCGGGATGCACGAAGAGCTGGAATCCCTGAACCTCTACCAAAATATAACATGAGTGAGGATTACTACGAGTCTTTCTTCAACCAAGACCAATTCATTGACCGAACCAAACCAATATACTTTCCCGGAACCGAGCAATGTCCGACTAACTTACCCGATAGTCGACCAATTCCAAGGAATAATCCCCCAAGACATTCAAGCTACCATCCGTCAAGCATATCGATATACCACCCATCTGAGATCCCAAAATATCACCGTTCCGGGATTGCAACGTACCATCGATCCAAAGTTCCAACATACCAACCACCAAATCCTCATCCATTGTACGACTTCCTCTCCAACAGACAGATCAAGGAGGAGCCCGAATCCGACTCTTCCGATAGGATGCAATGCCATTCTGACCAACGAAGATGGTACACCGAAACCTCTGCTTTTGACTATGTTGACTCTCACCTCAACACCCGTGAATGACCTTCCCATAAGCCAAGAATGAAGGTCATGATGCCGTATGAGAGTTTCCGCATGCCCCTGATAGTAAAGGAGACTGCCCAATTGATGGAGGAGGAGGATCCTGAAGAAGAGGACCTTGAGGAAGAAAACCCCAATGAAGTGACAACACCAATGGAAGAACCGTCCGACTGTGACTGCCCGCCTGGGCAATAATGTTTACAACCACTCTTCCACAAGAACTTGAGTTATGGCTCCGTCGATCCCTATGTGCAATACCTCGATGAACTCAAGAACAAAGCATCATCAAGTTTCACGCCATAATAAGGCACGATCCCGTCAATTGAAGAGCAAGCCAATGAGATCCGTGAGCAAAATGAAGCTGCTGAGGCATTATTCAACTAACCATCCGACGTGACATCATCACCATACCCAAACCCGAAGAACCACTACGATGTAGTCATGATGGGGTATCGTGATCCACCACCAAGATATGGATACCCGAACGAGATCCCACAGTCGCAATAGGAACATCTCGATAGGGATCCAAACGAAACTGATGACTTGAAGAAGAAGGTAGCCATTGATGAGGTGACTAATTGACCAACATTGTGAAGAAGTACATAAAGGAATGAGAACCCGTGAAGAGAATTGAAAAGGGATGTTGATTGTGTTGTAATGATGTACGTGATAGTTTGTTATCTTGTGAGTATGATAAAAGGCGTTGAACCGTCCTAAGAATAAGGATAGGTATATATATAAATATGTGTATTGTAATTATATATATATATATATATATATATATATATATAGAGAGAGAGATATCAATTTTGATATATATAAGTGCTTTAATGATAAATAAAACATGGGTGTTAAGAAAAGAAAATTTTTTTAAATTTCAGCTAATAAGAAAAAGTTGAAAAAGAATAAAATGTCGCAGCAAATTAACAATGCTGAAGCTTCTTGAAAAGAAGCTGATAAAAGAAAAGAAAAAGAGATAGAGCAAGAAAAATAACAACAAGAGAAAATACCCGACAAATATATGAAACAAATCCAACAAATGATCAAAGAAGCCGTTAGGGTAGAATCTGAAGCTCGAACTCAGTCTAGGAAATCTAGACACTCTCAATTTGTTGAACCTTCTCGTAAGGCCGTCAAATGTCGTCCGATACCATCTCACGTTGAGGATAGTGTTCATGAGTCGAATGCTGATGGTGAGGTGAAACAAAAGTTCAAGAAAATGAAGATTGATAGTTGCTCGTTCAATGACTTTAAGTATTTTAGACAAATGAGTTTTATGGCGACAAAGGCGCCATTACGGCAGTTAGATGGCTCGTGGAGATGGAGTCAATCGTTACTATAAGCAAGTGCTCTGATCAAGAGAAGATACAATACTCTATCCAAATGTTCAAGGGCGAAGCGTTAGAATGGTGGAACACACTGATTATGAGCAAGGGTCAACAAGAGTTGTACAATCTGTCATGGGAAGAATTCAAGGAGATGATGATGGCGAAATTATGTCCGATGTATGAAACCAACCTGATCCAAACTAAGTTTCTTAATCATAAGGTCATAGGAACTAATCTGCATGAATATAACACCAAATTTAACGAGTGCTGCCGACTGGTTCCCAGCTGGTTAACCCTGAGTCCAGCAAAGTGACACGTTACATATGGAATTGCTGTGGGAAATCCGCGACATGGTGAGGTCACACCTCCCACAAACGGCCGACAGCACGATGGAGTTAGTTGGTTATCTCGTGGGCGGACTTGGAGTGTTTTCCGAGTGTGTAGGGTTTCATATGACGACAATGGTAGGCATGATGCCCGAATAAAATAATAATAAAATATTAAAATGGCTTAAAACCCTAAGTCGAGGTTATACTCGATACCTCGATAAATAAAAGAAAATATAACAAAGAAATGAAAAGAAATATATATATATATATATATATATATATCAATGTGATTATATTATATGATTCTTTGTTCTAGAATATTATTTAGGTAATATTGATTATTCTTAAATAATAAAGAAATGAAAAGAATACGTTTCTCAGAGAAGAAGAAACGTAGGGTTTTATAGAAAAGCAATATAAGATTACAACTAAAGGTTTATCTTATAAAGAAAAGAAAAGAAAATAATTTAAAAGAAAGACTTTTAATTTATAAAAAGAAAAAAATGCTTTTTAACCGAGGTTTTAAAGTAAAGAAAATAATTGAGATAAAGATTATAAAGACTAAAGGTCTTAAGCCAGATATATAGTATATCTGACTAACAAAAAGTTATACTCGTACTATAGGTGCGAGATAGCAAGGGAAAGACCCTCGGACGGTGTATTGAAGCTGATCCAAATAAAAAAGGTGAATACGGCCCAAACTTTACAAACTTGTTTTTAAACGAGTCAAATGAATTATATGAAAATTATTTACATGGGACTACGTGTCTCTAAAATGTTATAAACAAAAGTATAAGCCTTGCCCTCAGGCTGTAGTATACGTTTGTCTAGATCCTTACATATGTGGTAACGCGGTGGGCACACCGCATCACACCTGGTCATAGTGATGCTTTCCTGCAGGGAGTGTGACCATGTGTATACATACAATACACAACTATGTCAAACGTTGCGGTGTTTGCTAAGGTATTTAGTGTAGAGACTTGAGTTTATAATTGAGTTGTTTTAAGCTTGACTATTTCTAAGCCAATATGGGCCGAGCATAACTATGTTCGAGGGGTAATCAAGTAAAAGAAAATATTTTAGCATTAGCATATTCACCAACATGTGATGCTGACGTATTTTCTAAACATTTTGCTGGTAATCAAGATTAGGGCTTGGGATGACGAAGTACTCAAGATATCTGATGGCTCGGATCTTTTTTTTAAACTTTAATATAATTGAATGGTGGTTTTGTAAATAAACAATTAATCTTATAACACTAAACGGTAACTTTTAAATCCCGTGTTTTGTGAATATAAATATTATATTTTAAATCCATATGTTTTTAAAGACTTCCGCTTTTAAATCGTAACTCTGATATATATTTACAAAAGCGGTACCAACATGAGCGTCGCACGCCTAGGTCGTGGTCTGGGGTGTGACAGTTACTAGCCACACTTAGAAAAGTGTTGCCGAATGTGATCTACGACCACAATAGGTTTCAATGATGTGGCTGAATGCCAATATGTATTGTTACACTTACGGGTCAATGTGACCATATAACATTGTTTGTTAGCCACTTATATAATTTTTTGTGTGACTTAAAGCTAACGATGACATTAAAACAAAACGCGTGACTGTTAACATTTAATGGTTACACTTTAATTATTTCATATGTGGCTAAAAGCTAATATATATGGTCACGCTTACGTGTTTATGTGAGCATAAAGCATTATTTGATAGTACCTTATAATATTTGATGTGTGGCTAAAAGCTAATAGTGACAACAAAACAACAGACGTGACTATTATTAGTTAATGGCCACACCTTATGCTTCATGTGACCATCACCTTCACCTCCTCCCAATTACAAACCTAATTCATAAACATCGATTGAAGCTCATTACTCTTCTTCATCACTTTGCATCTTTCTCCAAACTACATCAACCATCCTGCGATCAAATCTAATGGGGGGTTTTTAACATAATTAATAAGAACCCTAGAGATGTCATAAACATGTTAGGGTTTGAGTTTTGTTGAAAACAGTTGGCTGACAGATTCGTTCTCGTTTATTGATCGGCCTGTAACTCAATGTTAAACAATGATTATTGATCGATTCTTGATTTTAGGATATATTATTCTGAGTCTAGTTTCTATAACGGGAAATTTTGTAATTTTTGGATGAGTTTTGAATAAAATTTAGTATATTACAAAAATATATGTTAAAGCTGATTCGGGGAGTTATATTCTGGTCCATTTTTCGGACACCATAACTCCCTAATGACAAACCCAAAAGGGTAATTTTCACTTTTGGAACTTAGTATTATGAGTTTAAAAGATAACCCAATTGGTCTTACACAATTTGGTTTAATGAGTTGATAGAACCAATAAAATAGTTTTTGTTGCGCAATCTGCTGAACATTAGTACCTATCTGTAATGGTTGAATTATTGTGAGTTTTATATGCATGAGAAAAATATAATAAATTTTTTCTAAGAAACCTAATTCATATATCATTCTATGGTTAATTTTGTAGAATTTATCATTAATTATTTCTTTGTGAATAAAATCAGTTTGTACATGCCAGAATCTGTCTCGTGAACTGAATGATCATAAGTTAAGTTGTATGATGAATATTTGGTTGCTTTGCCATGATATGATGTGTGGATACATGTTAGGACTTTTGGTACTGTTGACATTACTTATTATCACCAACGATTCGTCGGGTCAAGTTTGTGTTTGTGTGTGAGTTCATACTTGGGTCTTAGAGTCATGTGTTGTTGAACATACTCTCCTAACTTAAAATACTTGTATTAGGTAACAGTTAGCGAGTCAAATGCATTCATTCGGTTTTGAGAAAACTCTATTACATGCGACACCAGGTTTTGGATTGAAAACACAGACATACTTACATACTGGTTTTGAAAACATTAAACGTTTGCCTATACTTTTTTTCTGGATTGAAAACACAAAATGTTTTGAAGTATTGGTTATGTAACTGCTGAAACAGGCAAAAACGAGCTGAACTGCTGATTTTGTATTGCTGAATTGATGCAAACTGGTCAAAACGCGTTATGAGAAATGAGTTGTTACATGCTGAAACATAATGAAAATAGCTGAAACGAGCTGTTTAACATGGTGTAAAAACAAGCTGTTAAGTGCTGAAGCGAACTGAAAACTCGCTGAAACGAGCTGTTTAAAATGCTGTTTCCTATTAAAACGAGCTGTTAAGTGTTGAAACGAGCCAACACGAGTGTTCGCACTCGACGAGTTGGGTTTCGCTTTAGGCTCATTTCTCAGTTTTTTTTGCTGAGCGTTGACATGGGAGAAAACGTTTTAGTTTTTTGTTTTTACCATTTTCGTTTTTACTTATGATTTTTTTTATTAATTTTTTTGAACTTTTTCTAAGGTGTTTTTAGTTGAGATTAAAAACTCTAAAAAAATTAAAAAATAATAATAAAAAATCATAAGTAATAATATAAATTAAAAACCCAAAAAAGTTAAAAACTAAAACATCTCCTGCGATGTCCTTGTTCAAAAAAAAAAAAAAAAAAACCTCACCCGAAACCCGTTTTGACCTTGACGCATTTTGACCCGGACCCGTTATGACCCGAACCTTTTGACCCTACCCATCCGACCCGAACCATAAAAACCCTTTTTTTAATTGTCCCGTTCCGACCTTTACCCGTTTCAACCCATAACCCGTTTCGACCCAACCCAACCCATTCGCCACCCCTATGTTTAATCTATATCGACGGGTTAGGCGAGTTGTACCTCTTAAGACACAATTTAAAATTATATGCATAATGGGCCATTAGAGATTTCAAGGCCCAATAGGGTCTATTAGGACATGTATGACTTGTTTTTGTCTATTATGGTCTAATATGACTCCATATTACACGATATAACCCTTAAATATCTAATGTTACGTAACACATGCCATAATAGGCCACTAAGAGATTTCAAGCCCTAATATGGCCCACTAGAGCGACTATGACAAGAAAAGGCTATAATGGGCCACTAACACTGACAAGGCCCAATAAGACCTATTGATGAAAGTATCACATGTTATCGGCCATTAACATCTAACTATGACTAATGACATTCCTATATAACCTTCTTAGAGTAACTATGATGTGATGAAGGCTATAATGGGCCACAATCACCGGTTAAGGTCCAATAAGGCCCATTGATGAAAGTATGACATATTATTGGGCGTTAACCAAACTATGACTCACTAAACTCATATTCAACCCTTTTAGAGAAACTATGATATGATAGAGACTACAATGGGTCGCTAACAACAATCTAGGCCCAAGACGGCCCAGTAATGCATAGTATGACAGCCAACTATGACTCACTACACTCCTATACAAACTTTTAACGTATCTATGACATGATAGAGACCATACTAGCCATTAACAACAATTAAGGCCCAATATGGCCCATTAAAAAAAGTATGACATGTTATTGGGTGTTGACACATGCCTATGGCTCACTACACTCATATACAACCCTTTGTTGCAACAGGGACATGATAGATGCTATAACCAAGGGACAATAACATCTAACTATGACTAATGATAGCCAAATAAGGCCTATTGACATGACTATTGATACCTAATGATAGCCATCTAACTGGACTAATGATAGCCAAGTATGGTGTGTTTCAGGCATTAACACCTAACCATGACTAATGACACTCACATACAACTCTTTTAGAGCAACTTTGACATGATAGATGCTCTAATGGGACACAACACTGATCAAGAACTAGTATGACCCACTAATGAACGTATTGTTTATTGGGCGTTAAAACTGATTACTACACTCTTATACAACTCTTTTAGAGTAACTATTAATATCACTTGTATTTATTTTATATGTTTTTATATTTAAAATACAATTTCTTATATTATTTAAGGTTTAATTAGTTGTTATACACACACACACACACACACACACACACACACACACACACACACTAACAACTCTTTATTTTAATTATTAAAATAAAAAAAATTTAATTCTATTTAGTTTCTATTAATTTCACTTCCCTCAAAATTTCTAATGAAATTCACACTCTATTTTTTCTTCAATAAATTTTGAATTACGCTCCCATTCTTAAATCTAATTTGACCACATATTTAACATACATTTTTTTCTTTCTCTTCATTCCTTCTTCTTCTTCTTCTTCATCATCATCATCTCTCTACACCCACCATAATCCTTCATCCTTAATTCTCTAACTCACTCAATTATTAACCAAATCCTTTGATTCCGAGCTCTAATCTTATTATTTTTACGAGAGGAATTCACGTGTGGTGTCGGTTTCCATCAATTCTATCTCGATTTTTGCTGGATTCGTGTTGAGTGTGAAGAACCCTAAGAACCAAGTTTGGGGATTTTCAATTTTAAGTGTTATTTCTTGTAATTGAAGCAGTACATCTTCTTTTATCGCTAAAAAGGTATGTATTTCACTTGTAAATGAAGCTTAGTACATATTCTTTCATCGCTTAAAGTTTAATTGATGAATTAGAACCCTAGAGAAGCCATAAATATGTTAGGGTTTGAGTTTTGACGACAACAGTTTGCTGACAGATTCATTTTCGTTTATTTTTGGTATGTAAGTAAATTGATGTTAAACGATGATTATTGGACGATTGTTGATTCTAGGATATAGTACTATGATTCTAGTTTCCAGAAAGGTAAAGTTTGTAATTTTTGGACGAGTATTGATTAGTTTTTATGATTTTACAAAAACATTGGTCAAAGCTGATTCAGGGAGTTATATTCTGGTCTATCTTTCCGAAACCATAACTACCTAATGACAAAACCAAATGGGTTAGTTATAGTTCTGAAAATTAGTATTATGAGTTTTGAAGACAACCCAATTGGTCTTGCGTAATTTAGATTAATGAGTTGATAGAACCATTAAACAGGTGTTTGTTGCGTAATCTGCTGAACTGTTGGTACATATCTATAATGGTTGAATTATTGTGAGTTTTTTATGCATGAAAAAAATATAATAAAATTGTTTGAGAAACCTAATTCATATATTCTACTGTGGTAATTTGTAGAATTTATACTTAATCTTTTCTTAGTGAATAAAATCAGTTTGGACATGCTATAATCAGTCTCGTGAACTAAGTGATCGTAAGTTAAGTTGTATGATGAATGTTTGGTTGATTTGTCATGATATGATGTGTGAATACATTTTAGGACTTTTTAGTACAGTTGACATTGATTATTATCACCAACGGTTCATTGATTTAAGTTTGTGTTTGTGTATACCTTATGTCTAATGTGATTGTGCATGATAGTCGTCGTGCTAGGCGTGGACGTACCACAATACCTAGGAAGGGTGAAAACCATCATGGTGGGGCATCACTTGTTGGATCACCTGAGTATGGTGTTGGTAGTGGCGATGTCGATGGTCTACAAATGTATACTTGTGGGAGACACGTCATCTATCATGCCTCGGGATACCTCAGGGGAGTATGTTTTTAGTTTTAACATTTTCATAATTTATGTTACAAATATACCTACTTGGTTATTTCAATATTATTGGTTTGCGAGTCATGAGATTCATAGGAATATCATAAAAATACTAATCGAGCACTATGATGAACCTTGGGCTACATTCAGAATGGTGCCAAAGAATGTGATCGCTCGTATGTTTGCTCGTTTTCAGGTAATATATTAGTTAATTATTTTATATCTGCTTGGTTTGGTTTGGTTCGGTTTAAAAGTTATACAATTTGGTTTTGGTTTACATAAATCAAAAACCGTTACCAACGGTTTGATTTATAGTTTGACAAAAAACCGCGAAAACCGGACCGTGAACACCCCTACTTAGCTTTGAGATTTCGCCTCACATTAACCCTTTACAGTTATGATGCTAATATTTTAACAATTTTAGGTTCAAAAAGTTAAAGCCGAAATGGAAAAAGAACTAGAAAATGAAAGGAAGTCAAGAAACGAGTTGGAAGAACGAGTGCAACAAATGGAACAAATGGAAAAAGAACTTAAGGAAAATGAAGAAAGGAGGCAAAAACAATTTGATGAGTTTATGAGAAAGTTTGAGGTCTGTAGTAATTAGTAATAGTTTCAAATATTTTGAATTTGTAACTTATTAGTGAAGGTTTGGTAATGTAAACTCGTTTTGAATTTATGTTATTGGGTTTGTTAAACTTATGAAATAGCCACATTTATCTATGTGTGACCAAAAGTATAATAATTGCAATACGTTATATTACAAAAGCATTATGTGTGACAAACGGTAAGAGAATAGCCACACCAAAAACTACAAAAGAGTGTCTGAGTGGCAAGTTCACATTTTAGCCACATTGACAATAACCTCCAGTGTCTAAATGATATGATTAGCCACACAATACGTCACTATGTGTGACAAAAAGTTTGACAGTAGTCACATTTTAAATTACGAAAAGCATTATGTGTGACAAACGGTAAGACAATAGCCACACTATAATCTACAAAGGAGTGTTTGAATGGCAAGTAAACATTTTTAGCCACATTTAATATAACATCCAGTGTCTATATGATATAATTAACCACACCATTATTAAATACAAGTGGCCAATGCTTTGCTATAGCCACACGGTATAAGTCACAATGCTCGCTTACCACAACCCTATAGGCCACATTATTATAAAATTCATGTGGCTGAACATGAATTCATGTGGCTCTATGCGTGAAATGGTCACGCTTAGTAAATAGTCATGTGGTCATTTTCTACCATTTAGCCACACTTATTGGATAGGTTTCTTGATGGCCAGCAACTAATGCTAGTACCCTTTAGCCACACTTATAACCACATAAGGTCACTAAAAACTGTATGTGGCCATATGATACCTACGATGTCGCGACCTTTGGTCATACATGACCTGAACCAGATGTGTGTGGCTAAAGGCCTACGACCACACTTTGTTCGTGTGACCAAAGGTCATTTTCACGTAGTGAGAGCCAGTTGTTATAAAGAATTAGAAAATTTAAAATTTTCTAAACTATAACCGTTTATTCAAACACACACCCTTTTCCCGTCTCGCGAAGCTGGAAGGTAAAATATATGTATAAGTATTTATTACTAACTTTGTCTAATATGCTTTTCAGATGGTGCCACCACATGTTAAAGTGACAGATTCAGAGACTAGTGATGACGGGGCACCAGCATCCTCGATTGTGTTCCGGCCCGTGGTCGCTTTAAGTAATCTTGGTTCGAGTTCCAGGGCTACACCCCTAGGGTGTACTCTCAAAAATGAACCCGAGCTAACTATGAAGCGAACACCTCTACCATGACCCCACCCCTGACTGAGGCCCCACCTCCATCACCGCCTTTCTCATAGGAGCCGGTGGTAGTGAAATGTTCCACCGATGGTAACCGTATCACCTTCCTCAAAGGGAGGGTGGCGGCCTATGAGATCATCGTCCATGGTCTCATAAACCGTCTTGGTGTGGTTGAACTCAGACATGGTGGAGACTACCAGTCGTACAACGCCCTGTGTCACTATGTGTTTGCCATCGAGAATTGCGGGGTGAACACGGAGGCGCGAATAGGAAGTTTGGAGTCCAAGAATGAGGTTATTGGACCTTGTGTACATTACTTGATGGGCCTACATTAGAATGGGCTCATAAGTAATGTTTGCTAGTTGATGCAGGATGTTATGTACTTAATTTAAAACTTGTTATCTTTTGTTACTTTAAAGTATGGTGGGTAGATGGTATTATGGTGTAGTATGTATTACAAATATTTTTGTATAATTTATTTTTGGTAGTAATAGAACCCCCCCTTGTATGGATGTTTAGATTATGAGTTATGATATGTTAATATTTTAGTTATGAAATCATTTTTTTTCAAAACTAACAAAATATATATTTATTTTTCTAAAAGAAATCATGGCGCCTAAACAAGACGAGCTACTACCAATCAAGCATCCTGATTACCATCTTCTCAAGAAGAGTTAGCAAAATTAATCGCCCAACATGTAGACACGACACTCGATCAACGTGAGGCTAACCGTAATCCCAGCCAAATCACTCGAAACCCAACTAATAACGAAACCGGAGAGACTCTCAGAACTAAAACTCTAAACGATAATCCCTTAGGTAGCACGGTACACGGATTTTCATACACAACCTTTCAAAGTTGTGGCCCGAAAGAATTTATCAGAGTTGAAGGACCTTTAGAAATTATCAGATGGATTGAGAAAATGTATCCATCATGAATATCAGTAATTGCACCACTCTTGAAAGAATAAAATATTGGGTATGTTCATTCCGTGATGAAGCACTCGAATGGTGGAACTCCTTAATCCAAAATTTAGGAGAAGACACCGCTTACCGTCTAACCTGGAAAGAATTAAAAGGGATGTTACTGAAAGAGAACTGTTCCCGAAACGAACTCCATAAAATCGAATATGAGTTCTGGCAGTTTAAGGATGGAAGGTGCCAATATCGGAGGATATACCTCGCGATTCAATGCATTGGTATGACTAGTACCCTGACTGGTTACACCTGAAGATGCACGAATAGAGAGGTACATCTGGGGCTTAGCCCCCGAGATCCGAGGAATGGTCACCTTATCTAAACTAGCCACCATCCAGTCAGCCAGAAAACTGGAAAAATCCTTGACTGATGATGCAGTTCGTATGGGGATACTGAAGGACACTGGAAAGAAAAGGATCACCCGAGAACCCAAACGAAATCCTACCATTGTGAATCAGAAACCTGGCGAACTCAAGCAAAAGTTGAATGGGAAACCTGGTTGACAGTTAGAAAGGAACTTTGGTGCCAGAATAATGTTTGCTGCTAATGCGAGAGGACCCGGTGGAAGCTTTGCTGCTAATGTAATTGATACAAAAGCCAAAGAGCGAAAAATAGACGATATTCCTGTATTCCGAGATTTTCCAGAAGTTTTCCCTGAAAATTTTCCTGAATTACCTCCTCAGCGACAGGTTGAATTCAAAATCGATCTGGTTCAAGATGCCACTCCGATAGCTCGATCTACGTATAGATTAGAACCATCGGAAATGTAGGAGTTATCTAATCAACTTTAGGAATTATTGTATAAAGGATTTATAAGACTGAGTTTCTCACCTTGGGGAGCTCCAGTCTTATTCGTGAAAAAGAAAAAAGGGCTCTTTTCGGATGTCTATCGATTACCGAGAACTGAACAACTCACCGTTAAGAATTGGTACCCACTACCAAGGAGTGATGATTTGTTTGGCCAGTTGTAAGGATCCAGTTTTTACTCAAAGATATCTGTGATCCGGATACCACCAACTATGAGATGCAGAAGAGTGTGGTTATAAAACTTGCTTCAGAACTCGATATGGTCATAATGAATTTCTGGTCAAGCCGTTTGGTCTAACGAATGCACCGGCTGTATTCATGGGCCTTATGAATAGAGTTTGTAAGCCGTACTTAGATAAATTTGTGGCAGTATTCATCGATGATATACTTATTTAATCACGAAACAAGGAAGAGAATGAGCAACACTTAAATTAATCCTAGAGTTACTGAAGAAATAAAAATTATATGCCAAATTCTCTAAATTTGATTTCTGGCTTCGAGAAGTTCACTTTCTAGGGCATGTGATCAATAAAACGGTATCCATGTTGATCCCAAAAAATTTGATGCAATTAAGAATTGGGAGACACCAAGGTCACCCACTGAAGTGCGACAATTTTTGGGATCGGTTGGTTATTATTGTATATTTATTGAAAACTTTTCCTCCATAGCTCAACCTTTAACTCAGTTAACCCATAAGGACAAGAAATACGATTGGATTGAGAAGCAGGAAGAAGCTTTCCAGCTACTTAAGCAGATTTGTGTAATGCACCAATCCTGTCACTTCCAGAAGGAATAGACATATTTGTAGTTTATTTTGATGCTTCACGATTAGGACTTGGATGAGTGCTTATGCAACGAGATAAAGTGATAGCCTATGCATCACGACAACTCAAGGTGCACGAAAAAATTACATTACCCATGATCTGGAACTAGGAGCTGTGGCATTTGCACTCAAAATTTGGAGACATTACCTCTATGGCACCAAGTGCACGATCTTCACCGACCACAAAAGTCTCCAACACATATTTGATCAAATCTTAATATGAGACTACGAAGGTGGGTAGAACTACTCAAAACTACGACTTCGACATTCGCTACCTTCTCGGTAAAGCAAATGTTGTAGCTGATTCCTTGTGTAGAAAATAAAGAGGAAAACCACTTCGTGTCCGTGCATTATGATTAACAATACAGACAAGTCTTACCACTCGAATCCACGATTCACAAAGAGAATCTTTGAAACCTCGGAACATAA
Source organism: Bidens hawaiensis (assembly GCF_021521415.1). Classification (NCBI taxonomy): domain Eukaryota; kingdom Viridiplantae; phylum Streptophyta; class Magnoliopsida; order Asterales; family Asteraceae; genus Bidens; species Bidens hawaiensis. Next base: position 41,809 of record NW_027494561.1, read on the forward strand.
AAGCCGATAGATTGCGAGGTCTTGAGAGTGACATCATAGCAAAATCTGATGGTACACTATACTTGATCGACCGAGTTTGGGTACCATGATTTGGGAATTTTCGAAACCTAGTAATGGATAAAGCACATAAATTAAATTAATCAATTCACCCAGGATCAACCAAAATGTACTAGGATCTCCAAGAATTCTATTGGTGGCCAAATATGAAGGGTGATATAGCGATTTATGTTAGAAAGTGTCTGACATGTTCAAAAGTGAAGGCTGAATACCAGAAGCCATTTGGACTGTTACACCAGTCTGAGATTCCGCAATGGAAATGGGAAAATATTACCATGGATATTTGACCAAACTACCGAATACCCTCAGTAATCACGATTCTATTTGGGTTATTGTGGACCGATTGACAAAATCCTCTCAGTTCATTCCCATCCATGAAAAGGATAGCTTAGAGAAATTAACTCGACTTTATCTAAAAGAGATTATAGCCAAAAATGGTGTACCTGTCTCAATTATCTCTGACAGAGACGGTCATTTAGTTTCTCGATTTTGGCAATCCTTGCACGAATCCTTAGGCACACGATGGACATGAGCACCGCTTATCACCCCCAAACCTATGGTCAAAGCAAAATAACTATCCAAACGTTGGAAGATATATTGCGTTTTGTGTTCTTAATTTCGGCAAAAGTTGGGATACCCATTTACCGTTAGCTGAATTTTCCTATAATAACAACTACCACTCTAGTATTAAAGCTGCACCGTTTGAAGATTTATACGAGATAAAATGTCGATCCCCTCTTTTTTGGGCCGAGATACTAACGGGACCTGAAATTATTTAGGAGACCACCCAAAGGGTCTTCCAGTTCAAATACAGGTTGAAGGCTGCAACAAATCAACAGAAGAGTTATGTCGAAAATCGCAGGAGACCATTGTAATGTCAAGTAGGAGACCACGTACTGTTAAAAGTCTCACCCTGGAAAGGAGTGATCAGATTCGGAAAAAGAGGAAATTTGAGTCCTCGATATGTTGGACCATTCAAAATCACCAATCGAATTGGTCCGGTAGCATATCGACTCGAACTGCCTTCAAAGTTGAACGGAATACGCGGTGTGTTCCACGTATCAATTCTGAAGAGGTGCCTATCCGATGAATCACTGATTGTTCCTGTTAAGGTTATTCGAGTTGACGATAAGCTTCGATTCGTCGAAGATCCTATAGAGGTCATGGACTGGAAAATATAAAAGCTTAGACGAAATCGAATCAAGCTAGTCAAAGTTCGTTGGAATTCAAGGCTAGGTCTTGAGTTCACGTGGGAACGACAAGACCAGATGAAACAAAAATATCCTCATCTATTTCTAGTAGAGTCTAAATCCAGTGATACTTCCTAAATTTCGGAACGAAATTTCTTAAAGGAAGGGAGAATGTAACACTCGGCAAAACTTATCACTAATGTAATAATGATTAGCATCATAATATAATTTTATGAATAAAATCTTCCTTTATTATGATTTAATATCTTTCAAGGTCAACAAAAAAGTCCAGATTTTGACACGTAACGAGCATAGCGTGAAATAAACTCGGGCAGCGGGCTAGAAACTAAATAAATCATTAATATGATTAAATGGCCCCAAAATATAAAATATATGTTAAAACATTGGAGACAATGTATAAAATAATTTAGAATGATCAAATCGCAAAAACTGAGAAATAAGTAAGCAAATGTCAGTACAATCCCGGAAAGGACCAGACACAAACTATTTTCAGGAAATAGTTTTTACAGTCCATATTGCAAGGAATTTGATTTCATTCAAAGTATGATAAAAATTATTAAAATCGGGATCCGATTGATTATTTAAAAATCGCAATACGTTAAACCAATTAACCAAGATGAGTTATATTAACCCCACCCTTCATCTCCTAACCCCCCCTTGGCCGACCCACCTTACACCTCACCACCCCACCTCCTTTCTCTCCCAATCCCCACCCACCAACTCATTTCACCAATCAATACATCTTCTACAAACCTTATGTGTTGTAATTTCCTAAGCTAATCCACCTTACACTCTAATTACTTACTCACTCAACGTCCTCTCTTCTTTCTCTCTATAATACGTCACACATACTCACATTCATCACACACAAAATTCACACTTCAAATCTTCAAACACACACTCGTAATCCTAGATTCAAGAGTTCAAAATATTAAACAACTAGGAAGAAGATTAGGAGGAAGGATAATCACACTCACACCACATTCTATCCTCATCTCAAAATCTTCAAGAACACAAGTAAGTTTTGTTCATAAGTTGATTTCTAGGGCTAAATATGTTAGATTAGGTGTTGTTGTTGAGACAAAGCTTGAAAGTTTGAAATTATGGATGTTGGTGTGTGTGTATGTGAGCCGTGTATATGTATGTATGTGTAAGAGGAAGGATTGAACCCACTTACACATGCATACATTCATCTTGAAGTTCATACATTGATTACTAAGATTTATTAAAAGCATTATTCGAATAGTTGATAGTTGGGTATAATCATGGGTGAAATTGTTGTTAAAGTTTGATGTTAGGATGAATCTTGGTTAGTTATTGATCATTAGGATTGATGATATGAACATAAATCATTGAATTGTTAGTATTAAAGTTGTATATAGCAAGAACTTGTTCATAAATGTGGAATTTAGGGATTTTTGAATTTCTTGGATGAATTGATGATTTTGGTGGATAAATGAAACTTGAAAGTGATATGGAATAATGTTATTAGATACTGAATATGGTATATGCTAGTAAATTCATAAAACTATTAGATAATACTTGAAGATTGTTGAAATTGCTAGATTGCCAATTAAGGAAACTTTGTTGAATCAAAAGTTGAATCCTTGATTTTGATATGAATACTTAGCATATATGCGTTTAATACATAATGAATTGCATATTTGAACTAAGATAGGAAGCATTGCTAAAGTATAGATTGGTTTAGCATATTGATCAAATTGTCACTTACTTACTAGAAAAAGAACCTTTGTAGCTTGATTAATTGACATATCAAAACTTGAATAAAAATTAGAGTGCATGAAACTATATCAAACTAGTTGAATGAGATAAACCTAGATTCATACTTAATCATGATTGGAAGATTGAATTAAATATAATTATCAAAAACTAAAAGTTAATATAACAGGAAACTTGTTAATTAAACACTTAGGAAATTCATAAGAATTGTGAAATACATGAACTAATGATTTGATTATTTGATGATATGGAATGACTTGATGATTAGATAATGATAGGAATGAACACAAAGTTGTTAATTGATTCTTGAAATGAACTTACATGATTACACACATGTTAGAACCTTCCAAATGAGAATAAAGAATATAGTTGTAAAGTATTGATTTGACTTGTTGTGGGAATCATAATATTAGGTTGAAATCTGGATTTTTAAGTCTTATTATAATGTTTGTTCATATAATAAATGATTAGCTTGATTAGTGACATTATTAATAAACTTAAGTTATGAATGAGAAGCTTGAAATTGATTTAAATGTGTAATGTGAAACTATGTGAACAAATATAGAATTAAGTATGAATTATGTGTTAAAATTGTATATTTAGTTCATAGGATTATTGGTGTGAACTTACTTGACTCATTTTACTTATCGGTAACTTTAACGGTCGAAAAATCTGCTTTTAAACGTGATCCGACACGACAATTAGGGACTGTTTTAGAACAGCCCCAAAAGTTGTAAAATACTCATATATAGCATAATTTAATATATGACAAGAGGACATGGTAACAAAACTTAGTCCTAAACGTTAAAAAATTGCTATTTTAAGAAAATATTAACAAAAATGAAAATAACGTATTTTTGTAAAGTAACTTATAAAAATTGACTAATATATATGTAACAAGTAATTTTCTAGAATTAAAAGTTATATTTTAAACGTAAAGTCAAACGGTTCGTTTTTAAACGCAAAACCGACAATACCGACAAAACTAACAAGATTCATGAAAAATAATAAATTTATATTTTCTTAAAACTTTCCAGAAACTGAAACTTTAAAATTTTATTATATTTATATATTTTATTTGTTTATTAATTTATTTAGTTATTAAAAACAATAGATAACGAAACCCAAACTATACTTGTTAATTTGTCTAGATAGGAAATTACTTGTTTATGTGCTTGTGTGGTCATTAGACTAGGATTAACAAATAAATGATTTTTATAAACTAAAACTCAAGCCAAGTTTAAATGTGTACTAATATAGGACACACGATTTTGGGAACGAAAAGCTCCAACCGTGAGTTTCTCTATCGACCCCTCGTTTTCAAAGTGATTTTTATTGTGTTTTGGTGGAAAACAATATTCTTTCTATTGATTTTATTGAAATTTTTATAAAGCATTTTGTTTTACAATCCGTGTAAAAAGTGGGACGAGTCAACAATTGGTTAAACAACTATTAACCGAATTAATAAGGGCACATAAATATTGGTAGATATATCGGGGTGACGCCCCCATTTCTAATCGCGTTGGGTTAAAAATGGGAAATATTTAAGTATGGTAGGTATCGAGTTATCAATTTTTATAGTCATACACTTGTTGTATTCCTTGCTAGTCTATAGAAGTATGATTCTTTTAAAGAAAAAAAATGTTTCGTTTTTATGGCAAGTTCGATTATTGAGAATTTTGAAAGATATACTTACCATGTTAAAAGAACAGTAGGAAAAGATTACTGCCGTTGCTTATGGTAATAGCTGATAAATGAATGGTCGTTGAACCATTGTATGGAAAGAATTTATAAGTATTCGTGTACATTATTTCTTGATAACTTTATATAATGTTGATTATGATGTTTTTTAGGACGACTTGAATGGAAATTTCGATTGCCTTATTTTCATTATAATACACACACACACATTAATTTCACTAAAGAGAACTCACCAACATTCGTGTTGACGTTTATTTTAATATGCTTTTCAGGGAAGTGATGGCTTCGAGGGGACAAGGAAAAGAGAGCGTTGGATGTGTGTTTGATTAATGTACAAACCAGGATTTTTAATAAACCATGCAGTAGCACGTGTATAACTCTGATGAGGTAATGGATATTTTATTAAATAAAAGTTTATTATTAAATATTTTTGCTCTATTTTAGTTGCCTATCGATATCTGTCTTGACCAGAATGACTTAAGCTAAAGTCTTCCGCTGTCTTAATTAAGATTTTCGGGGTGTGACACCAGGTAGCTTCGGGGTGTCCAGATCTGAGCTAAGGTGACCTTTAAGCTGGTTTTTGGTTGATTAAACACCCGAAATAAGCTAGATCTAGATTTAAATGGCTCATTCGGCATCCCGGGCTGTGGTGTCGGGTTCTAAAATGTCGAGTCAGCTGAAATAAATGATTACTTACTTTCGGTTTGTCATGGATCGTTGAATAGGATAGAGTAGACAGTGTTTAAGTGTATGTTATCGATGGTGTAGGCTAAGGTGTAAAATGATGGAGATGAAAACGACTTAGGGTTCAAGGGGTATTTATAATCCCCAAGCCCATGAATCTCAGGCCCATCTTCATCAGTCTATAATCAATTCTATCTATTCTAGCCCACCATCCTTTTACCCTTTTCATTATATTATTATTATTATTATTATTATTCAAATTAATTCTTCCAACGAAAATAATATTTTAATATTATTCATGGAAATTTCGGGAAGTTACACCATCATAGAGTATCGGCCGCTTAGTAGTCGATCATTCTTGTCTAAGCTAAAAGGTCAAGAATATATTTCTTCCGGAAAATAAAGATACCCTGTTTAGACGTTAGTACTTCAATTTCAAGGAAATAATTTAGTCTCCCCAGGTCCATTCATTTTGAATTTAGTAAACAACTTTGTATTTAACTTCTTCATTTCTTCCTCATCATTTCCTGTAATGATCATGTCATGAACATATATAATTAAACATGTTATAAGTTTACCTCTTTTTTAAGGAATAATGTATGGTCGGTGTTGCTCTATCGAAATCCATATCCTTTCATTGCTAAAATAAATTTGCCAAACCAAGCTCGAGGAGATTGTTTAAGCTCATAGAGAGATTTCTTTAACCGACATACTTACTTTGCTTTAAGAATTTCCGTGAATCCGGGTGGAACTACCAAATATACTTGTTTTAACTCTCCGTGTAAGAAGTCATTCTTAACATCATATTGATGAAGAGGCCATCCTTCATTTGCAGCGATCGAAAGAAGTACCCTTATTGTGTTGATTTTGGCTACCGGAGAGAATGTCTTTGAGTAGTCTATCCCGTATGTTTGGGTATAGCTTTTAGCCACTGAATGTGCTTTATATTTTTCACTAGTTTTATCTGGTTTGTGTTTGATCATGAAAACCCATCGGCATCCCACTGGTTTCTTTCCTGGCGGACAATTACACTTTTCCCGTGCATCATTTTTCATTGGGGCCTCCATTTCTGTTTCCATTTCCTTCTTAAAATTCTTTGATTCTATGGCTTGTTCCATAAAGTTTGGAATCTATTCAGCATATAGTGAAGAATTAAAGGTCTAGCTTCGTGGATAAATTCCTCTATGCTATGTTTTCTATGGGGTATTTGGATGATCGGGACTGTTGTTTTGGAGAGTGTCGTTTTGATGAGACTCCTTTGTTGGCACTTTTTGGTAGAACAAATTTCTCAATTGTTTCACCTTGCCTCGTTTTTTCTTCAATTTTTTCATCGTGTACTGTTTTCTCTATTGCTATATCATGGTTATCAATATTTTTATTTTCACGAGATTCAATATATTGTATATCTTCATGTGTGTGAGAATTACTTACCTCAGACACTAGGTCGGGAGTATTTTGGTTACATGTAACACTGATTGTTGGCCATTAGGTTGTTCTAAAGCTCGTGACTCATCTTGGATACAGTGATTGACTTCTTCGGATGATGATACCCACTTTGGAACCCATTTCAGCCAACTCAGTGTGTCATACTTAATCTTCCACTGACCATTGTTTTTGGGGGGATAGAAAAATTCAGTCTCAAGGAAGTCACAATTCATGGTCGTCTACATGTAACATTGATATCCTTTCTGGTTGACACCATAGCCTATAAGAATGCATTTTTTGGCACATGGGTCAGGTTTGGTCCGGTGGAATTTGGGCTTGTGGACAAAAATAGAGCTCCCGAATATTCGTGGTTATAATGTAAGTGTGGGTGGGAGTTTAGTAAATTCGGAAAGGATTTGGAGTGGCGGTTTTAGGTCAAGAGCTTTGGTTGCTAGCCGGTTTATAAGGTATGTGGAAGTAGCGAGGGCTTTGGGCCAAAAGATTTCAAAACTTGAGATTCAATTAGAAGATCTCGAGTAATTTCTAAGAGTATGCGTTTTTTTATTCGACAGTGCTGTCTTGTTCATAAGTGTATGAACAAGACGTTTGGTGAATTATGCATTTCGTTTATAAAAACTGTTTCAATAAATCATTTATGAAATCTCCCTTTTATCGGACCTAAGAGTTTGGATGCTGGATTTTAATTGTGTTTGTATCATGGTTTAAAACATAATAAATTTATCAAAAACTTCAGATTTTTGTTGTAGAAAGTAAATTCATGTCATACGAGTGCAATCATCAACAAAAAGCACGAAAAAACCAAAGTTTTGTCCACCAAGAACTTCTGCCTTCCCCCATACATCCAAATGGAAAAGAGAAAATGGTGAATCAACTTTGTGTTATTTGGTTGAAATGTATGTCTATAACTTTTAGCCAAAACACAAGTTTAACAATTTAAAGTTTCATTTAAAGGACATAATTTTGGAAATAGGAGGTGTAAACAACCAATAGAAGGGCGTCCCAATCTTCTATGCCATAACCAGGCTTCTCTATGCGTTGTTCCCTGAGCCAACATCACAGTTTCATGTTGAGCCACTTTTTCCACATAATAAAACCTTTGGCGTTCAGTGCCGTGCCCAATGATAGTCCCCGTCTTGATCACCTGTACGATACAAAAGGTAGGATGCATTAAGACAGTATAATTCAAGGATGCATAAAGTAAATTTGAAAGTTTCAACGTTGGAGAAATTTGAATAGTTCCTCCTCCTTTAACCGGAACGATTCCCCCATTAGCAGTTTTGATGGGGTTAAATTTCGGTGTAGTACTTAAAACTAGGTCGGATAATTCAAAAGTCAGGTTATCGGTAGCGCCACTATCGAATATCCATAATTTATCTAATTCTACACAACTATTGGCCATGTGAGCTTGTCTAATGGGATCTGAGTTTTTATTTCAATTCTAGATTCTTCAAACATTTCAATTTGGCTAGGTTTATTTAATACAAAATCTTGTGATTTTTATTTGTTTTAGGTGTTTTGAAAGCTGACTAGGTCAGAGTCTCGAGGGGCTGTTTTAATATCTCAAAAGAATTAGAACATTTAAGATTATATTGACCAAGGTCAGAGTCTCGAGGGGCTGTTTTAAAACTTTCTTCAAAACTTTGGCTAACGGTGTAATTTTCAATTGTCTGGAGGAATCATATAACAGTTGATACGGAGGATTAAAGAAGTTAGGGTGTAAAAAGAACGGGGTTGAGAATAGTTTCTCAATCCCGTTACCTATGTCTTCGCTCCACCTCCAGCCGATGCAATGCCACCAAAGCTATCATTCGTTTATCCGGTAACATGTAGGTTGCCGCCGATTCTGGTGGTCTCTGAGTTACCAATGGTGGAGGCTACTTTCCACTTTCTTTATTCCCCTTTTTGTGGCCATCGTTCCACTACTCGAGAAAACCGACAAGTTTGAAGCATTGGTCTTTGGTATGTTTAGACATACCAAAGTGGATGCATTTTAGTTTTACTTTATCGACCCGTAATGATTAACCGCCATTGGATCTTTTCTGACCAAATCGCCCCTTTGATAGTGTAAATACGTTAGATCTAATCAATATTGATTATCGGATTAGATCTAATACCTTAAGGATCTATTTTATGATATGCTTATAATTAGTTGTATATATGTATTAGTAATTGTAGTATGTATATTAATAATAGATTAAGGAAGAATTGAGCGAGAGAGTAATCCAGCAGAGTTTCGATACGTTAAACTCAAAACTTAAATTATGAGAGTATGAACACCCTATATGTAGACGATGGAGACCAATTCGTTACACATCCTGCAATGAATTGGCTCCAGTTCGTTAACTAACAAGACATAAAAGGAAAAGCATAACAAATCACTTGATTTGTTATGTCCCTATTCGTCAACATTCCATGACGAATGGGAATAAACATAACGAACTACAGTAAATTCGTTAAAAATCCTTAACAAATTGACTTTACATATAACGAACTGGCGAATTCGTTAAACATCCTTAACGAATTAGCCTTTACATTAACGAACTAACTTAATTTCCATAAATACCCTTAACATTAAAATATTTATAAATTACAAACGATAATTACAAAGACTCGAGATGACAAAACCGTGCACTAACAAACACTCCCTCGTCTTGAGCTCTTTGTCTATAAATTATTTGAAGCGCTTTGTCTGCCACTCGCGACCACTATGAATCCCGAACTCGTGACATACTCGTATGACACGCTCGAACTGCATATCTAGGTTTTAGTCTTCCCGGCACTCAATCAAAATCTTGTTCTTGAATAACACGTTATTGTCAATTTCAGATAAGTTAACGAGCCCCATCGGGTCGATAACTTTAATAAAATTGGTCTTCAAGCCATTATGAAGAACAATGACGGCCTCATCGGTACGATTGTCGTAGTACAAATGATTAAATGTTAGGTGAAGACCGTATGGAAATGTCTTCGCCGGTACATACTTCATCGTCTTTGGTGGTTTAACCTTAAGCACGAGCTTCCTCCAACCCGTTCGTGTATCACTCTCTTCAATACGTTTACAGATTAGAATCTTTGGCTTAAAGAACTTACACCAACGGTTTACCTCGAAGAGAAAATGTTGATGAAACCATTCTGCTCGACGATCTCCACCGCGGTTAATGAAAGGTCAAATCGCGAGGGTACGAACATCCTAACGCAGTAACGAGAGAACGTCAGTGATGTTTTGATAACACTGAACACCGTTCTCCCATTTGACGATACAGACCTTTAGCCAGAATCATAAAGCCAGGAAAGGATATCACCTTTCACAGTCGACATGGCTTTGAAAGTTGTTTTCTGATTAGATTTAGCACGTGCGATCACATCCAGCTTCTGTTCTTCATTCACATACCTGTACGTCTCAATAATCTTACGAGCCCGTTAGATCCGGTACTCGAACCAACCAGGAATGTCAGCCTCAGTCGGATCAGTATCACATTCCGATATTTTGGCTTTATTCTTCGAAACCTACTCTAAGTGATCTTCAGCAGCTTTGACATTTTCTTCAGTAAAGGTAGGAATACCCTCATCAACATTGGATCGTTGATAAAGATTGGGATATTCCTCTGTTGTCACATCCTCAATCTCGATCTCTTCATCTTCATAAATAAACGACGTATTCATCTGAGGAATCTTCATATCTTGTAAGACTTCCTCGTCATTTACAACCTCCACATAATCCTCGGCTTCCAGAGCATCAAGTTCTTCATCGTTCAGACCAAGTAATAATGCAATCTGTTCACGTGTTAGGGATTGATCGATGAACTGCTCTTCTTCAATATCATCAAGGTTGGCAGAACTCATCACGATGCCCTTCTTCTGATCCATGAACAGGACGGCGTTAGCTTTGACCGACTCGATTGGTTGAACATTCGTCGAGTCATGATAGACCACCATTTTTCTATCACCGCCTTCACGGCCGCTCGTACCAGCACCAGAGGATGAGCCGTGAACTTGTTTCAGCATTTTCTTCAGTAAAGGTAGGAATACCCTCATCAACATTGGATCGTTGATAAAGATTGGGGTATTCCTCTGTTGTCGCATCCTCAATCTCGATCTCTTCATCTTCATAAATAAATGACGTATTCATCTGAGGAATCTTCATATCTTGTAAGACTTCCTCGTCGTTTACAACCTCCACATCATCCTCGGCTTCCAGAGCATTAAGTTCTTCATCGTTTAGACCAAGTAATAATGCAATCTGTTCACGTGTTAGGGATTGATCGATGAACTACTCTTCTTCAATATCATCAAGGTTGGCAGAACTTATCACGATGCCCTTCTTCTGATCCATGAACAGGATGGCGTTAGCTTTGACCGACTCGATTGGTTGAACATTCTTCGAGTCATGATAGACCACCATTTGTCTATCACCGCCTTCACCGCCGCTCGTACCAGCAACAGAGGATGAGCCGTGAACTTGTTTCGGCTCACTACCTCCAGCACCAGAAGCGTCAGGATCATCATCTTCGTTCTTTAGCTTCTTTAATTGATCATCTTTGCACGTACGCTAAAGAATGAGATCCTCCTGTTCTTTGATCTTCACCTCCTGAGCCGTGAAAATTTCATGAAGCTCTTTTGTCTCTTTTTCACAATAAGAGACAAAACCCATCATACATCTTTGATTAATTAAACTTACCCTTGAGCTTGACGATCGGCCGCCATTTGTTCTCATATAGATGAATCAAACTCAAGAGCATGTTCATTTAATTATCCGTGGGCAAAGCATGAAAAGATTGATGTTCCGACTGCACAGGACCTTGTGGACGACTAATTCTCATAGGCGAGACGTCCGGAGGAAGAGTCGGCATCATGGTTGGTGTTGGAGGAATCACCGAAGTAGCAGCAGTAGGCCTTGGTATCGAAGATAAGACAGATTGAGGAATCATACCAAGCCTAGGATCAGAAGTCAGCGTAGTTGTCAATGTGAATTCCGGGGTGCTAGTAGTAAGCGGCACCACCGGTCTTTGAATATCTGACGACCTAGGCTCACGTGGACCTATTTCCACCCCAGGTCCATGCACCACACGACATTTGGGCGGTTGATCAAATGCAAGTTCCTTTCCCTTTCGTTTTCATTGTGCAGCAGATGAACTTGCCGCCACAACGTCAATACGTCGTTGGTCACCTCCTTGACCACCATCATCACCATTATATCCATCATCACCACCTTTGATCCCACCTGGACCCTCTTCACGTTCGGAATCCAAATCATCGTGGATCCAACGATCATTAGAAGGACATACATACACCGGATTCGAGATGTGACCAATCAAAGGTTTGGTCCTCGACATCTCTTGACGAAATTGCATCATCCTCTTTAATGTGTCAGCAGTCATATGCTCCAGCTTCAGCACGTCGTTTCGAAGCTTCGAATCAATCTCCAAATCAGGAATAGCTTCCTGAATAATCAACTGAATAAACCGTGGATACATAAGGAATTTATTGCGTCGGTGTTTGACCAAGCAATTTTCCTTGAGATGATAGAAAATCATCTCCGAGAAATTGAACGGTTTGTTCAAAATCAAAGATACGAATGCCGATTGTAACATGGTACGACACTCGTTGTATCCACCTTTACGACCTTCAAGGCTGTGTATAAGCACATGCTATAAATACATGAACGTGGGGCACAAGTAAGCCTTGTTGTACATAGACCGGTCAAGTTCGCCAGCATAGAACACACGACAAAACAAGCCTCAGATCAACCCCTTATCGAATTCACACGGGTTGTCCATGTTATCACCAAACCGTAACACCCTTTGTATCACTTTTGTTGAAATTACGATCGGCTTCCTGTTCACCTTAGCAACAATATGGTCTTCAGACTCAATCTATTGAGATGAATTCCAAAAAGGGCGTATAATGCTAAAACGGATCTCCGGGTTTGCTGGACGGCATAGCTTATACAGGATCAGTGTATAAAAGCTATCATCACGTGATACAAACCTTCGTCAGCAAAGTTTGTCCCAACGAAAGCACATATATTATGCTTTTTGTCAAATGACAACAACAGGGGTTCTGGCTCCTGTTGTTGTAGCACTGGTTGTTGCTCAGCAACGTGAACTTCTTGAATAACTTCGTTTGGCATAACTGAGAATACATAAAACCCGAGATTTAGTAATAACGAAAATAAAATAAAATAAATATTTTTATTAATTTTAAATTTTCAAAATAATTCTAAGTGTGATTCGTTAAAAATTTGTTACTGGTTCGTTATAACGAATTAGGTACTTCGTTATAACTAATTGCTTAATTCGTTAGACATAACGAATCACACTTAACTGAGTAACGAACTAAAGAACGAATGAGGTGTAATTCGTTATCAAAATCACGAAAGAGTTGATTCATTATGGTATATGTAACGAATTGAACGCGAATGAGTGTCAATTCATTAACACATAACGAATGGTCACCAATAATGTACAATTTTGACTAATCCGGAGTCAAAGTAAAAATTGGGATGAACTTTTAAGGTCAAACATGCAACCTAGAATAAATTACACCATGTAACACGATGTAATGATCTACAAATTACACTAATCATCTCGGAAACTTGTCGATAACCGATATATGATTCCCATTTTGACAAAAACTCAGTATAAGTTAGGTTTATTAAGTTTATATTTATAAGTTAGGTTTATTAAGTTTATATTTATGGTTATGAAATCTGACAAAACTTATTGCGTTCTGATCCTCATTACCTTACAAATCTTAATTGATGAACAAAATATGGTTTTGTGATGATCGATTTTTTCTAAAAATATTTGGCAAGGGTTTGCTTAAGAAAGAAGAAAAAGTATTGAGCGAATGAGTTGAATCGCTCTCCACTGTTCCTTATATAAGACGAATCAGCACACTTCCCATGAAAACGAATCAGCTGATTCGTTAATTCAAAATTAACTAATTAGCCAATTCGTTATCTCATTCGTAACACATGGAAACGAACGAGTAATTTGTTAAAACTTATCGCTAAGTAATAATGAACTAAGGGTGTAAGTCCCGAATCTGGATCTTTCAATATGATATCAACAAGCTCAACGTTATTGAGGAATATAACGTAAGGTGATTCAAGATAAACAAGTATGATACGTAAAGAACATGAGATAATGCTTCAAAACACACGTTTGATTAATGTCGGGTGATTAAGCACTAGGTTACACAAAACACACGTTCACCCACAATGATATGAACGGCCAACACCTAAACCCTATACAATACATCTATATATATGGGAAATACACAACCAAGCCCAACATAAAGCCCAAGCCCACTGAGATCACAAGGAGATCTCGGTTTACATACATACATCCAAACACGAATCACATTAAGCTATAACTAAGTATAAACCAACTAAAAGTAGGCCCAACAATCTCCCCCTTTGTAGCTTCGTATTTTAATCGTGTTCCAAGATATTCACATCCGCATCCTTCAATACACCAGCCCAAAATCCTGTTCTGATAATCGATGCCACCATCCTTGTATATTCTTTGGTAGCGGCTTCGAAAATGGGTTTAACAACAATCTAGAAATTACTGAGTGTCTTGATATCTCTCTCACCCAGCTTCAGCAAGTCTTTTAGATCAATAAATCGATACTGCCGCTTTTGTAGACGTATAACAACTGTAGCAGTTTCACTTTCAAATGCCCAGAATTGCATATCCTCAATAGAACCATCTGGAATAGCACTCGGCACATGAATGTGAGTTGCCTTATTTGTTGTAGGCCACATAACGTTCACCATTGTTTTTCCTGTCCATGGATCTTGAACTCCTTTAGCTTTTCTTCAAAAATGACTCAGTAGTAGTCATATTTGGAAATCCCTGATCAAATTGCCTATTTAAAAAGTCTCAGAAATCTGTAGCCTTCTTGTCATGACTTGAATTATGTAACGGAGCGTTAATGAGGTCATTGAGATCAACTTTTGTCCAGGATAAAAAATCCTTCATTTTCCTATAGTACTCGATAGTCCCGGACCTCCGTTTCACCCACCACATATTATTGTCAGTATCAAAACCCCATGACATAACCCCAGAACGATCACCATATTTATCTGAAAAAACCCTTCTTTAAAGTAATAATAAACTTACCTGGATGATTGGAAGACTCCACATTCTGATTAGAATTCTTCATCACAAGAATCTTCTTTTGAAGTCGATCAGACTGTTCTACATATTTGGGTGGGATGGAGAGATAGTGCTCCAGTGACTCAGATGCGTCAGCATGTGTAGAGGTATGTGCACCGGAGCTCCCGCTTTGATCAGCGGTGGTTGATTTCACTGCTTTTGAATTCGTCCCCAAACTTCTGAACGAGTTTCTGTTGAAGGTCTGTGTACACATCAGTCAAACCATCCATGTTGGACTGAGGCTCTTTAATCTTTGAATCTATGTCAGGGTTGCTCGCTTCAAGTTCTTGAATACGCACATCCTTTACAACTGAGTCTTGTTCGAGTTCAAAGACTCGACTTTGTAAAGCCTGCACATCCACAGGAGCATCTTCAAGTACCACCCCCTTTACTTTATTCTCCAAAAAAGTGCCTTGCATGGCAAGAATCTGAGCAATCTTCTTTGAAGCAATAGAACTTGATTGACTAGTCGGGTTGGAAGATCCCGATGGCTCGTCAAAGACTGGAATATCAGCTTCCAAATCAAATTCCTGAACTATATCATCAAAAAATCTTTTCCTGAAATTGAAGCTCAGTTGTGGATGGACTTGTGTCAACGTGAGTCTCAGTGGTGTCCAACTCACGCTCCTTTTGTTGGCTTAATGTTGTTGTAGTTGTGGCTTCTGTAATCAATATGCCTGGTCTTGGATCTTTCTTTCTCCTTTTACGTGGAATAAGATCAGCTTTTGATTCTTTTGGAGTATCATCATGAGTTTCAGCAGCTGCTTGAGGAGGCTTTAAATCAGTTGACTGAAGTAATTCCTTGAATTTCTCAAACTCCTTTAATTGTTCAGTAGAAGGAGCAGTTTCTGTTTCATGGTGTTCCATCTCATCGTCATCTGAAATGACCTCAAACGTATCAGTACGCCCCTGAACCGGCGTCACATGCTCCTCAGCAACCTGAGCACTGATAGAAATAGTCTCAGTTTCCGCAAATTTGCCGATTTCTAGCTCGTGAAGGCCTTGATAAACAACCTTTGACCCCTTCCTAGAGTGTTTCATCAATCCAAAACTGTTGGGTCCCATTGAATTCATATCCAGTGTTGGTACATGATGTCATTAGTTCAGTATCTAGTGTCTGTAATCGTGTTAGTTGGTTTTGTTATGTTTTAGTTAAGTTGTCTCACAAGTTCGCCTGATATAAGCGAACTTGTGGACAAGCGATGTTATCAACAACTTCGCCTAGTCTGTTAGGCGAAGTTGTCGATAACTATATATGTTTGGCTATGGCTTGTTTGTAAATAATTTTTCAGAACGTGTAATTGTGATTTGCATATCACGTGTTAAAGGAGTTGCAATACAACGTGTCTTTTGAGTATTGTAACGTGTATTTGTGCTTGGGTTTAACGTATATCGCATCCTACGCTCGTATCGTCTTACGTAGGGATTCCGCACCTACGTAGTACAAGATACTTCCATGTAGATCCGGCTGGGAACCTACAATTGGTATCAGAGCTTTTTCTCATGATTGTGTGGTTCGGGATTATCACACGAGTGTAGAAATCGTTCCGTTCGACTATTCGCCGGACGAGTTTACGTTGAAATACCGAGTTTTTGTGTGCTACTCATCTACCACTATCAAATATAACCCATTATACCATCGCATACCTCGCAATACGTCAAATTAAAACCTGCAAAATCCTTGTGTTCATCAGGCGAAGTTGCCGTCACTGTTCGTAGGGTTTAGGCGAAGATATTAGTTTAAGAGAAGTTATCATTAACTTCGCTTGTCTCACAAGTTCGCTGTCATTAAGCGAAGTTAACATCAGGCGAAGTTAACATCAGGCGAAGTTAAGAAGCAAGCGAAGTTAAGGTTTAGCGAAGTTGAGTATAAGCGAAGTTAAGCTTAAGCGAAGTTAAGCATAACTTAGCCTACTGGGCACTGTTCAAAATAATAAAAAATTATTTTATACTTTCCTCGTGTTTTGAGTTGTGTTTCTTTCGGAGATGACTTCGATAAACATTACGGAACTGGTGAAAATGGAAGTTGAGGCTGGTTCAGCAACTAAGGCTCCGAAAATGCTTAAGGGTACCGATTTCGTTGCTTGGAAAGATCGGTTTGAATAGTATGTTAAATATCAAGATGCTAAGATGTGGGTGTGCATTCAAGATGGATACATTCCACCAACAGCCTTGTTTGAGGGTTGTGATCAAATAAAGAAGTACAGTAAGATGGATGAGATGGAGAGAAAAATGTATCAGGCAGAGAGTAAAGCTTATGCGGCTATCACCATGGCTCTTCCACAAGAGATTCTTCACACCTTCAGGAAATACAAAACCGCTAGAGAGCTATGGGAAGCGCTAGAAAATCGATATGAAGGTAATGTGGGGATACGTGCATCCAAAATTAAGCTACTAAAAACCCAATTCTCGGTGTTTAAATAATTGAAAAATGAATCACTTGATGATATCATCACAAGATATTATCACCTGATGACCGAACTCAGCAATTACTCCATGTATACAAAGAAGAGGAGATAGTAGAGAAACTTCTTGATGCTCTTCCACCGAAATGGGAAATGTACACGGTGTTGATGAGAGAAGATAAAGAGTTTGCCAATATCGATTTGGAAACAACAGTCAATAAATTAAGAACTTTTGAACTTAACATGGTTCGGAAAGAGACACCAACTGATCAGGTTCAGGATCCGGGAATGTATGGTGCAAAAGTTACTTCAAGTTCAAGTTCAAAGTCAGAATCCTCTGCATATTACTCAAAGGGAGACTCACACTCAAATTCAACACAGGATGGTCATGTGACTCTCAACATGGATGGTGATGTATGTTTCGTAGATGCTGGAAATAATTCTTCAAAACCTCAAGCCACAACTGGTAATTTTTCATCAAATGTTCCATCCAACAACTACTCACAGATGCCCATGAGTGTTAAATCAGCTGAACAGCAGTTTGCTCTCTATGCATCTTTCATTGCATCTTATGAGAATTATATCAAAGGTAAAATAGTCGATCCCGCAACTTTGGATGAAGACTATGATCAGATTGATGCTGATGATCTAGAAGAGATGGATCTGCAGTGGCAGATGGCTATGATAGTAAGACGGGTTAAGAGATTCATGAAGAAAACGGGTAGAAAGTTCGTTGGCGAAAGACCAGGTTTTTACAAATCAAAGGTTAGATGTTACAACTGTCAACAAAACGGTTACTTTGCCAAGGAATGTACAAATGAGAGAGTCGAACGTAGCCAGAACAGGCCTGCACAACAGAATGGGGGAGGTAGTGAGAATAGGGCTATGGTATCTAGACAGAATGGGGGATACGACTGGAATCTGCAAGTTGAGGAAGTATTCGAACAGGCTAACTTAGTTAACATCGAAACTGGAGGAAGCGAGAGGGAGACGGGTGAAAATCAAGCTAACATGGCAGAATTGAACGATCAGCTTTCAGAGGTAAGTTCTGAACTCCCTTGTATGTAATATGAAAATCTGTCTGAACAATTGAAAACAATAACTAATCAGTTTGTTAGTTTGGACGCTCAATTTAAAACGTTAAAAGAAGATTATCACTATACTAAAACTAGAGAAAACATTTACACAGTAAAAATAAAAGCTAGTGAAAAGGATATCAGAAGTCTTAAAGCCAGTCTAGCTGAGAAAATACAAGTTATTGATCTTAGTTATGAAGTGTTAGAGGAAAAAAACCAAACTAATTGCTGAAAGGGATAAACAGATAGCTGATTATCAGATAAAAGTGGTGGAATTAAACAGAAAAATTGAACAGTTTAGAAACTCCTCAGCAATGCTTGATCACATCGTAAGCGTTCAACGTTCCCCAGTTAACAAAGGGGGAATTGGATTTTCTGAAGTTCCACCACCATATAACCATAACTATATGTATGATCCTAGTAATCAGAAATCTGTTGATGTTGAAATTAGTCAGACAGTTCCTGTCAAAGTTTCGATTAAAGAACCTAAAATTAGTAAAAGCGAAACATGTAAACCTGTTTCAAATGTTAAGATTTCTGCTCCTAGTTTTGTCTCATCAAATTCGGACAAGACATCCGAATCAAGTGAGATAAAAGAAGAGGTAGTGTTACTAAAACGTGGGGAGGAATATAAGCCAATTGAAAAGAACTCTCCCCTAAACCCGTTTGTCCCACCATATGTTAGACAAACGAATAGTAATGCAACCTCAACATCTGAAACAACTGTTGGGACGAAGGTTGAACACATGAGTTGTTTCAGATGCAATCAAATAGGACACCTGATTGCGAATTGTCCTCTTAATCAGAGATTCAGAGGTATGAGGCCTCCGAAAACTGAGAATAAAATGAATAGTAATTACTCTAATGGTAAGAATGCTTACTCACCAAAGTTCAGATATTGGACTAATCCAAGAGTTCAAAGAAATCGATCTCAGTTTTTCCCAGTTAACAACCAAACCAACAATTATAACTCAGTTAATCCACTAAGGTTTGGATAGCCTCATAGTCAATTCTCAAGAAGGTATCCTTTCAGAACTTACAGAAATCACTCTCAAACTAACATTGGGCAGTCAAAGTACGGGATGCCGTTTAACAGATTTAATCGACCCAAGACCAGTAGGTCTTGGGTCCCCAGATTTTAATCTTTTCGTTAACTGTGCAGGAACAGTTGAACAGGACTGTAAACAATCGTTGGGTTGTGGATAGTGGCTGTTCCCGGCACATGACTAGTAACAAGAATTTGTTACACGAATGGAAACCTGTTCAAGGAGGTAGGGTAAGTTTTGCTGGAGAGAGTGGTGGTAGAATTACTGGTATTGGAACTGTGACAAATGTTAAAATGAAGTTAGAGAAGGTGAATTTTGTTGAGGAGTTGAAGCATAATTTGTTGAGCGTGTCTCAGATTTGTGACAAAGAGTACACAGTGCACTTTACTAAAAATGAAGCAATTGTTCTGTATCCTGGTTTCAAGATACCAGAGGCATGGGTGGTGATGAAATATCCAAGGGAAAAGAACACATATGTAATGGATATGAGGTCAACTGAGATGGCAACAGAAAATCATGTCTTCTGTCAAAAGCAACTGAATCAGAGTCCGAGTTAAGGCATCGAAGAATGGGGCATATCCATCTTAGAAAAATGAACTACATTGTCAAGAATGGGCTGGTGCTTGGTGTTCCCTTGAAGAATTTCAACTTTGAAGACCAATGCTTATCGTGCAAGAAGGGAAAGCAACACAAGAAACCCCATCTCTCCAAGAAGGTTAATTCAATAGTCAGTACCCTAGACCTACTTCACATGGATCTCTTCGGTCCCGTGAATGTAAAAAGTCTAGGTGGAACATCATATTGCTTGGTAATAACTGACGATTACTCTCGATACTCTTGGGTATACTTTCTGAAGGCAAAAGATGAGACGGTTCAGTTAGTAATTAACCTGATTACCATGGTTGAAAATATTGTGGGGAGAAAGGTTAAGTACATCAGGAGTGACAATGGGACAGAGTTCAAGAACTACCAGATGGAGATGTTCTGCTTACAGAAAGGGATAGACCACCAGTACAACGCCCCGTATACTCCGCAACAAAATGGAGTGGCTGAGAGGAAGAACAGGACGCTAATTGAAGGAGCCAGAACCATGCTGGCTGATGCTAAACTTCCCGTGGTGTTCTGGGCTGAAGCAGTTGCAACAGCCTGTTATATCCTTATTCGTGTTTTAACTGTTAAAAGGCTAAATAAAACTTGTTATGAACTTATGCATGGCCGAAAGCCAAACTTGAATGGTCTCGAACCGTTCGGGTCCCCATGTACGATATTAAAGACAAACTCAAAATTTGGTGAGAAAGCCGACAAAGGTATTTTAGTCGGATATGTTGTTGGGACACCCAACAGAAGAGTCTTTAATATATCGAACAGCAGGGTTGAAGTGGTATGTAACACTGACATCACGAGTTACAAACCACCAAAGCCTAGCATGGGACCCGCTGAGGCTTTTGACTATGATAGACTGTTCAAATCTTTTAATGTGCCTTACTTGGATTGTGCAGAAGTTGATGAGAAAATTGCTTCACAGATCATGTATGACGAGGAGGAAAATATTGTGCAACATCCACGATACGATGAAAGTCAACCTTCCACGTCAAGTGCCGTTAATGCTCCTGCCGCCTCTACTGAAGAAGAAATTTACAACCCTTTTTACTCTCAACATCAATCACCCATTGAAGAACTCTCTTCGAATTTGGAAAATAATCTGGAAGTCGGTCCGGTTCAGACTACTGCTATTCACAAAAATCACCCATTGGAGAACGTGATAGGTGATCTGTCTGACGGTGTTCAAACTAGAAGAAGTTTGAATGAGCACACCTGTGTTTACGCAAGCATTAAAGACACGAGTATCATAAATGAATGCTTGTACACCTGCTTCATCAGCCAGATTGAACCAAAGAATTATCAAATGGCTCTATAGGACAGCTCGTGGGTCGAAGCCATGCAAGAAGAGTTAGCCCAGTTCGAGAAAATGGAAGTATGGAAATTGGTTGCAAAACCAAAGAATGTGCATGCAATTGGCACCAAATGGGTTTTCAAATGTAAGAGAGATGAGAAAGGGATAATCATAAGGAACAAGGCAAGGCTGGTCGTAAAAGGGTTTAATCAGCAAGAAGGGATCGACTACAATGAAGTGTTTGCTCCTGTGGCTAGATTGGAAGCGATTTGACTATTTTTGGCATTTGCTGCACACAATGAGATGAAGGTGTTCCAGTTAGACGTGAAAAGTGCTTTTCTGAATGTTAAAGTCGATGAGGTAGTATACGTTGAATAGCCTCCGGGTTTTCCTGACCCTGACTTTCCTGATCATGTGTACAAGCTGAGTAAAGCGCTATATGGACTACATCAGGCCCCACGTGCCTGGTACCCAACCTTATCTGATTATTTACTTGAGAATGGGTTTGAAAGAGGAAAGATCGACAACACACTATTTGTCAAGAGAAAGGGGGAGATTTTCTTCTAGTTCAAGTCTACGTGGACGACATCATCTTTGCTGCATCAAAAGTCGCCATGTGTCAGGATTTTGAAGGAGTCATGAAAAAGAGGTTTGAAATGAGTGCAATGGGTGAATTAACTTTCTTTTTAGGATTGCAAGTCGATCAGAAGAAAGATGGGATGTTCATCCATCACACTAAATATGTCCAAGATGTTCTTAAACGCTTCAAGATGGAGGACAACACTCCATTTGATACTCCAGTTTGTGTTAACCACAAACTGGGTGCTGTTTCAGACAGTGATGCAGACGTGGACCCCACCCAATATCGAGCAATCATAGGTTCTTTAATGTATTTAACTGCATCTAGACCTGATATTATGTTTGCAGTTTGTCTCTGTGCTCGATTTCAGGCTAGCCCAAAGGAATCTCACATGAAGGGAGTCAAGAGAATACTGCGGTATCTCAAAGGCAAGCCTAAGCTGGGATTGTGGTACACGAAAGGGGGAGACTTGGATTTGGTCGTTTACACAGATTCTGACTATGGAGGTTGCAATCAGAACAGGAAATCGACAACTGGTGGATGTCAGTTTCTGGGAGGAAGATTGGTGTCATGGCAGTGCAAGAAGCAGACCTCTGTAGCCATTTCTACCTGTGAAGCAGAGTACATGGCAGCATCAAACTGCTACTCCCAGGTTCTTTGGATACAACAGCAATTGCGCGATTACGGTCTGAATTTCACTCAAACTCCTATTTGCATTTATAACACTGCTGCAATCTCAGTAACTAACAATCCCGTAAAGCACAGCAAAACTAAACACATTGACATTCGTCATCATTTTATACGGGATTGTGCTGAGAAGAAATTAGTTGTGCTCGAAAAGGTTGATTCGTTAGATAATTTCGCTGATCTTTTTACTAAAGCGTTTGACAGAACTCATTTTCAAAATCTCGTTGAGCTTAATGGGATGATCAATCCCGAGTAACCGTATTTTTCGTTTTTACTTAAAAAAAAAAATAAAAAAACGTCACTATCGCTTAGAATTATGTCGGTTGCTTCAGTTTGAAGGACATATCTTCGGATGTGTTTGGTCCTCACTTCTACCAGTAGATTATGAGGATAGCCATTAACTGGATGACTGAAAGTGACCGGGGCGGTTTAAGATGTGGTTTTATTCTTTCGCTGAAAAATAGTCGTTCATACTTAGTCAGAGGGACACATATTCGTATGTGGTCGGTCCAGCTAATCCATTGGATCTTCAGGATAGCCGTTTACCTGAAGACTTTGACTTGATTGGGGCGATAGAATTTAAAATTGTTTTTTGGGAGATGATATAATTTTTCAAGTCTACAACTTCGAAAGAAGTCTCTATACAATGTTTCTAAGAAAATTGATCCAACCATGGAAAGTGATACACAAACTATTTCTGTGTGCTTAACTAGTGAAGTTATTAGGCCTAAAAGACTCTAGAACAGTCATTGTATGTTATGGTAGCTTTTTATGGTGCGTAAAAGTTAAAGTGATACTAACTAAATCTTCTCGATTTAAAGGGAAGACTCATTAAGAGTTGTGTATGTCTCCATATACATCTTTCCGAATGATAGGCAGAAAAGCAATTACCCAGTCATACACGAGCCCGTGAGTGTTTTGATGTCCGAGAAGATAGTGTGTCAAGTACCTACAGTGATCCAGATTCGGGACTTGCAGTAGTCTACGGTTTGTAGATATGTAAATCTTTATTATTATTAAAAAAAAAAAAAATTAAGCCTTCTGAAGCCTATTATATTATACTTATCAATCAAGAGGCAAGAAAGAGAACGGACAAAAGACTCTAAAGATCAAGATGTACTTACTGTTTAATCAGACACTACGGGTCGAGGTCAACTCGGGGTGACTTCGGGAAAGCCAAATAAGCCTTGAGAATAGATGGGAGGCATCACAATCTCTGATGTGTTGTCCGTTTAAATTTTGAGCTTAATTGAATCTAATCCGTATCACAGAAGCGATGAAAACCATAATAAGTTGTTTACCTGCTTACAACCTGTTTCTTTATGTCATAATGCCGCTGAACATGGATCTATGTGACAGCCATTTAATTAGTATGATTCCTGTTCGGATCTTTTCTAAAACATATTAGTCCCTGTCAAGACTGAAATTTGATCCCGTGTATTTTATTTCTAAAATTTTCATTGCATATGTCATTTTACGATTCAAAGCTTGGTTACTTGGTTATTTGACTTTAACATTTAAATCTTTAAAGGAAGTTTTAAAAGAGAATTGCATATTGTTCTAACGTATAAGGGCCTGTTTTTGAAAGTTTAATACTAAGCGAAGTTATGCTTGCGCGAAGTTGTTAAAAGGCGAAGTTAAGGGTAAGCGAAGTTAACCTTAACTTCGCCTGTGCATATTTAATCCTATATAAAGGTCAACTTGGTCAACTGTTTACACATTTTCACAACCCAGGCGAACTTATCACTTATCAACCTCGGCGAACTTATTTCCTCGAATCAAACCTCATTCTTGTTCGTTTCTAATCCGTGTTAAAGGTGTGTAGGGTCGATATTACGTTTAATTCTTGTCGATCATGTTAATCATATGTCGTTTTGGTCCGATTCGGGACCTTGTTCATGCTAACCCTTATACACCCGCTTTTCAAACTTGTTTTTAACGTGTTCGTAACCAACTTGATCGTCAAGATCTCTGTAATAACATGTTCTTTAGTGTCCACAATCATCAACTTCAACAAACAAACCCTCGTTTGGCCTTCTGGACTGTCGCCGTTTCAGTTCAGGCGAAGTTATAGTTTAGGCGAAGTTATTCTTAACTTCGCCTAAGGCTTAACTTAGCCTGTTACTTTAATTTTTAACTAATCATGGGCGAAGTTGTTCAAGGGGCGAAGTTATGGTTAGGCGAAGTTATCCTTAACTTCGCCTTATCCCTAACTTCGCCTGGTGCTTTACATATTATTTATAAGTTAATCTGTTGTCAGGCTAAGTTATTGTATAGGCGAAGTTGTGCTCAACTTCGCCCTATGTCTAACTTCGCCTGCACTCTAAAGTTTATCTTAACTTCGCTCATGGTAATAGGCGAAGTTATGATTTGCTTTGACGATTTTTTTAACTTAGACCGTTTGTGGTGCAGATATGGCAGCTGTAGCAGGAGCCGGTGGTGCTGGTGGTGATGAAGGTGGTGATAACCACCGTCAATTCTTTCCGGGACACAATATGTACATCACACTGGACCCGGATGCTAGTGGTGTTGATGATTATCGCGAGATCATCACCTTTCTTATTCGCTCGCGTATCTTCCATGCTATTACTACAACTCTGCCTATTTCTCTGCCGAACATAGAAGACTTCTGGCAGACGGTTGAATACGATTGTAGAGTCAAGCCCCCAGTCATGCGCGCCACAGTTAACAATCAAGAGGTGCAGTTCTCATTGGAACAGATAAGGGTCGCTTTGCAGCTTGGGAATGAAACGAGAGATGATCCTACAGATTTTGTTGCTCCATTCAGAGATGGTGCATTTTTAAGAATGGGATATTCTGGTCCATTGGGTGACACTCAGAGACGTAAAGGATTCTTGTTGGATCAATGGCGTTATCTCATGCACGTGATGATCGTATGCATGTCGGGTCGTAAGGCTGGAACGGACGGTATGGGTGCCATGATGCAATCGGCAATGACAGCACTGACTTACAACAAGCCTTACAGCTTCAGTCAGATGGTGTTTTATGAGATAGACGGTCAGCGACGTGCGGTGGCTCGTGAAAGATTCTTGATGTATCCAAGGTTTCTACAAATGATCTTGAATCATGTGGCTCCTATGCTACCTCAGCGCCGTCCAATTCGCTATGTTGAGAGTGTCAGCAAGAGGATATTTGCACAATGCAGATCATCGAGTGCTCGAAGTAAACCAGAGCTTCATCCGCGACAAACTCCGCTATTTGGGTACTTGATAAACCAGGAGTATGTTGCTCCTCGTGGTGACGAGTTTCGGGATCCGGCACCGCAACAGGCTGTTGTCTCTCAACCACCACCTGTGGTACAGCAAGCATTGCCTGCTGCTCCTGTTGTGGCACCGGAGGAATAAGTAGACCTTGAAGCTGCTTTTGGTGGCCAAGGATTTTTCGATATGGAACGTGTTGATCCTGAGGCAGAGGTTCAGGTCTCAGTTGCAGAGGTATCTGGTGTTGAAGTGTCGATGGTAGCTACGTCTGTAGCTGATTCTGAATGAACCGACTCTGACTCCTCAACTGATGATGTTGCTGAAGCAAGACAGATACTGGTCGCTCAAGAAAGGATTCATGGAAAAAGAAAGAAAGATACAGATGACAGTGAATCTGATTTTGAGGAGGAGTTAGATCGGTTGGTTCGTCGATCGAAGAGGGCAAGAACGGGTGAAGGATCGGGAGCTGATGAAAGCTCGAGGGTGGTTCGTTTCTCTCCGCCCGCTTTATCTGGTATGACTATGGTCCCTGCATCCATGACTGTGACAGGACCAATCACCTCGGACGTTCCTGTTATGTCTACATCATCTTCCTTTGGCATTCCACCCACTACTTTAAAGTTTTCGGCTCCAGAAATTGTCTCCTTGCCACCTCCTACGCTTACTCCATCGGAGGTTGTTGCAAGATTCGTTGAGTCGACACTGGTTGCCACTGCAGGTTTATCTGTTACAATACCACCTGTGGTTACATTTCAACCTATTTCTGATGTTCCGGCTACCTTGGGAATCCCTCCTCCGTATGCTCAAGACACTTCTCATATGAGGTTTGATTTTGATGCAACTTTATCTGACTCAGACAGGATAGCAGTTCTTGAGAGGGTCGTGGCAGAACAGTCAAGAATAAACCTGATCCAAACCCATGCTATTCAGCGCCTTGTTGCAGAAAATCAAATTCAGTCGTCCCTCCAGATTGAGCATGGTAAACTTTTTGATGCTTTACAACAGTTCTTAGCATCTCAGGGGAGACGAGCTGCAAGGGCGATGAGTTGAGGACGAAGAAGAGGAATGATCGAGACGATGATTCCAATGCATCGAAAGGTGCAGGTGGTGAGTTGCCAAGAACTGAACAAGCTATTGGGACTTCCACATCTCAGAGGGAGTCTACTGGTGCAACTGGTGAATCAGGGGGTGATAATGTGGTGGTAGTGGATGATGTGGAAAGTTTGGATGATGATATTGTAGGTGACGACGATGTGTTACCGGTTGAAGAGGTTGAGAAGATAGGAGCTGACATTGTAATTGATAGTGAGATTGAAGAGGGAGAGATTGTGGAGGAAAACGTTGAGCATGAAATTCCAGAAGTTGATAAGTCAGATATGGGTCAAGATATGGGAAGTGATGAGACTGAATGGGAAGAGCAGCCGAGATGGAAAGAAGGCTACGCTCAATGGTTCGTAAAGACAAAGAAACTGGCGGTTCCTACTATGTTCAAGAAGAGTTACAACATCAAAGGGTATGCTGAATCGAAAAAGGGGATTATTTGCTGGTTGTATGATGAGCAGTTGAGGCTGTTTGTGATCAAACGTTTTGACGGAGTTCAGTATTTCAAGTGGTTGTTGAGATCGTTGAATACCTTGCCGGAGTGTGAGGTGAAGGATTTAGCGAAGTTGGGGTTGATAAACAAGAGTGATGATAATATGGCTAGGATTATTGGGAAGATCGTTTGGAAAGAAAGTATAAAAGATAAAAAGTTCGACTTGTTAAAACCGCAGAAAGGAAAGCTCGTTGAAGACAAAGACATAGGTATGAGAGCTGATGGCAAACCTTGGATGATAATGAAGTATAAGCCGATCCGGTGCTTAAAAGAAGTGCCGATGAAACAAATGCCCAAGGATGTCTTAAAGAATCTGAAATGGTGGTATGTCGATAGTGAAACAGCTGAAGCGGTGATGGAGGATGAAGATGAACAAGAGTTGCTGAGAGTGTATGATCCAATGCACTTGGTGAATTTATCTCAAGCCGACTTGCAGGTGCTGAACGAGAAAAAGATATTCTATATTCCTGCATGGAAAGTTGAAGCCAAGAAATATCAGAGAGTAGTTTCTGTTTGTGTCAGAGAAGGCGTTCATGCTTGAAAATGGGTGACTCCAGTTTTTGGTATTACAAGACACGTGATTGAAGTTTTAGATATGAAGCTACTGCCAAGGGGGAGTCTGTTGGTACATGATGTCAGTAGTTCAGTATCTAGTGTCTGTAATCGTGTTAGTTGGTTTTGTTATGTTTTAGTTAAGTTGTCTCACAAGTTCGCCTGATATAAGCGAACTTGTGGACAAGCGAAGTTATCAACAACTTCGCCTAGTCTGTTAGGCGAAGTTGTCGATAACTATATATGTTTGGCTACGACTTGTTTGTAAATAAGTTTTCAGAACGTGTAATTGTGATTTGCATATCACGTGTTAAAGGATTTGCAATACAACGTGTCTTTTGAGTATTGTAACGTATATTTGTGCTTGGGTTTAACGTATATCGCATCCTACGCTCGTATCGTCTTACGTAGGGATTCCGCACCTACGTAGTACGAGATACTTCCGTGTAGATCCGGCTGGGAACCTACATCCAGCGTCTCTATAGACTTAACAAGGTCAGGATAGTGTGAATCGAAGATCATATGTAGAAACCGAGGATACATAAGGAAAATCTCCTTCTCTTTTCCTTTAAGTTGCTCATCATCTCATCGAACACAAATTTGGAATAGTTGTAGTTCCAGTCCATGATCAGATAAACTACCCCTGACATCTGAATGTGGCTAATCTCATCAAATCCTCCTTTACGTCCTGATACGCAAGTAAAGAACGTGTGTATGAAAAACCTCCATTAAGGATGAAAAAACTTCTTTATTGCAGGAGGATAGGATCCCTCGCAACCCATACCGTCTAAAACTTCCGTAACAGCATCGGTTTGATATTCCATTGGACTGTCAGGTTAATCTCCCGATAAAAGAACCTCGCCTATAATGGCCTCAGAGATGACGACTGGCTTCTTTTGAACTTTGGAGTCGATAGTAACAGCTCCACCTATTCCTCGTTGGTTGATAGAAGCATTATTCCAGAACTCCGTGATCATCTTCTTGCATATGACATGAGTTTCTCGTAAAGCGTGAGAAATCCTACAAGTGTTGAGACCGACAGATGTCCAGTTATGTTATGAGTATCAACGAACTTTAGTGGTGCTTGATCAGTCATTACTGCAACAAACGAGTTATGTTAGAAATCATTTATTTATTTTAGACAACAAACATAAGTTTTGAGGGCACATATTTAAATCCCAAGACATCAAGGACCAATTAAAACAGAAACAGATTATATGGACCATAAATGAAAAATAATAATGTTTTTAAAATAGTTTTCGGTCCACATGATAGTTTTCTGTATACACTGATAGATCTCGGTCCATAAGGTGTTCTCTGTCCAATCCCACCGAGAACAACGAGTTCTCGGTCAAAAATTAGAGATCTTAGTCAACAGAGTCAACCGAGAACTCTTGGTTTGACCAAGAGTTTTCGGTCAAACTAACTGAAAGAAAACCCTTGAGTTCTACTTCGTGATTCGTGTCATCTTCTCTAGAAGAATCGAAATCACCATGGACCAAGAAACCTGCAACTAATTCTAAATCTAACAATGGCATCAACCCAATCAAATGTCCAACTTAATACAGTTTCATTATTTGAGTCGTCAAACGAAAACCCCATCTAGTATCGATATCACATATCACTTAAACCATCAAGAATCAAACGGTTCATCCATTATGTTCCTTACCTGTTATTGAACAAAGAACACAAGAGCAGATTCGATGAGATTAGCAAAGAGATTAGGGTTTTCGGCTAGGGATACAAGAGAGAGAAGATATTTTGAAAATAATATCAACAATGGAGAATGAAAGTGGTTTTTATATCCCAAAGCAATCCGGGCCGAGAACCCAGATAAAACAAATCCAATAAGACAAGCCCAAACCAGATATTTGGCCCAAATCAAATTTATCACGCAATCTGTAAACAAACCTTAGGCCTAAAACATTTTAACCAAAATAAAAAATAGCCCTTTTATAGCACTTATTTCGATGAGAGTACGTTTGAGATGAAAGTTAAATAAAATAAAATAATAAACAAAATAGCTAAAATAAAAGGAAAACTAAAAGAAACACAAAAAAATAACATGAAACACCGGTCTTCTTGTAATTTAGCATATTTGGGATCAAATTTCAGTTTTTGATAAAAAGCCGCCTTTATGGAAAGATCCGAACATGGAATCTTATTGATTAAGGTGCTTTCACAAGGATTCATGTTCGGCGTTATTATGACATAAAGAGACATGTGGATAGCAGGCATAATAAACTTAGTATGATTTTCATTGCGTCAGTGATATGGGTTAGGTTCAGCTAGGCATAAATCTCAGACGGACATCACTTATGGACCTGTGATGCCTCATATCTCTTTTCAAAGCATATTTGGCTTTCCCCATATCACCCCAGTTTGACTCCACCCCCCTAGTGCTTGATCAAAAATTTTATAAAAAGCAAGATAACATTTAAGCTTTAAAGTTGAACGTTGGACTTACAAGCCATCCAGACTTACATGTCTTTCATTCAGAGTGTTTAGGACTTATTTGAATTCCCACCTTTGTAGTTATAGTTTGACCCTTTAAGCTTTTAAATAATAAAACCAAGGATTTAACAATTCAATATTATATATATTTATATATATATATATAAACAATTTTTTTTAATAAACAAAACAACACAATATTTTTGGTGATCAAGACACTAACGGGCTCGTGTATGACTGGGTAATTACTTTTCTGCCTATCATTTGGAGAGATGTGTATAGAGACATGCACATTTCTTCAAAAGTACTCTTCACGGTGAGTTTAGAAAATTTTATTTACATCAGTTTATCATTTACGCATCATGAAAAGCTATCATACAAATCAATGACTGTTCTAGAACCTTTTAAGCTTAATAACTTCACCCGTTAGGCACACAAAAACATTTTATCTATCAGTTTCCAAAGGTTGGATCAATTTTCATTTGAAAATACTTTAAAGCTTCTAAAAAGCTATTAACTAAATAATCATATCACTTCCCAGAGAGTTATAGAAGACACATATTTAAAACTCAGTCACCCCGGTCACCCTTAGTTTTTAGGTGAATGGCTATCCCGTATGTCCACAAGTGGTTACCAGGACCAAACGCATATAAGAATACATGTCCCTCCAACTTAGAATAACCAACATAATTTTAAGTAAAAGAATTTAAAAAACAACCGCATCACAATCCCCTCGGATGCTTTCAGTCTTTAGGTGAATGACTATCCTGTGAGTCTACGAATAGATGACAGGACCAAACATATACAAGTATATATCCTTCCAACAAGAGCGACCGGCATAATTTTATGTGACAGTGAATAAAAACCTTTTAATAATTTTTTTTAACAAACACACGCACTCTTTTTGAATTTTTAAAATTTCTCCCCCTAAATTTGTGCAAATTAAGAGAATATGTACAAATTTTACTTCAAAGAGACTCAATCCTCGAAATGAAGCATTTTGAGAAAACCTACAAGCACATTAAATCTGACTGTCCCGACCAGTTTTGTAAATAAGTCCGCCATATTATTATCAGTGTGAACTTGTTCAAGATGTATCAATTTACGGTCGTAACAGTCACGAATAAAATGAATTTTGATATCAATGTGCTTGGTTTTTGAGTGCTAAACCGGATTTATAACAATTGCAATGGCAGCATCATTATCACAAAAGATAGGGGTGTCAAGAAATTCCAAACCGTAATCCAGCAGTTGATGTTGCATCTAGATAACCTGTGAGCAGAAATCTAACACAGCAACATATTCAGTCTCGGCGGTGGATGTGGACACCGTTTGTTGTTTCTTGCATTTCCAGGAGATGAGACGATCTGTTAGTGCACGATTTTGGTGTTTGTAGTAATCGAATAAGTTATAGATAGTCTAGATTGTATATTTATTGTAAAATGGTTATTCGCTATGGTTTGTATAGCGAATGGGTCCATTCGTTAGTTAACTAGGCTATTCGTTAAGTTATTACCATTCGTTATGAAGGCATAACGAATGGTGTCTCATTTGTTACTAAAATATAACGAATGAGGCTAACCTAACGAATGGAGCTTTGGTCTATAAATAGGCGGCTCATCTTCATAATTTAGTGAGAGAGAGATCTAAGTTATGTTGGGTTTTAGTATCTATTTTAGAGTATTAGTTGAAACATTTTTACTAATCTAGCAACGGAAGCATGATAATATCAACAACCTATTGTTAATTTTATGAAACATACCAATATGTAACAAGGCTAAAACCCGAAATAGGATCAATCTACAAGAACAAAAGGCTTACAAAATTAATAATAACAATAACTCTTTTACCTCAAAAGAGTAGGATGATATGAAGAGGAAGATGGACTAGCCTCCAAGAGTAGGATGCCTCAAGAGGTGATACCCACGAGCAACACCGGATGAGTGTTAGGACAAGAACACTAGAAAACCGAGCACCCGAGCCCTCCTTCCTTGCTTGTTTCGGCCGAGAGGAAAAAGAGAGGGAGAGTGGGAGTTTTCTTGCACTTGAAAAATGAAATGAAAGGTGCACCAATGCATGTGTAGGCTAGTGGGATTTTTAACCAAAAATATAACCAAGAGACTTTGATCATATTGGCTTGTTGGGGTGGTGATGGGTCCCACCCAAAACCGGCCACCCATCTCCTTTTTTTTTTTTTTTTTTTTTTTTTTGATTTATATATTTATATATATCACATATATAAAACTAGCCTACACTATTATAAAACTATTTTATAATCTTTTCTTAATTATTTAACCAATTAAATAATTAAATAAATAAATAAATAAATAATCCAAATTATTTATTTTAATCTTTCAAGTGCAATTTTAGAAAAACCGATTTCCTAAACTTTGTGTTCGGTATTCGTTTAAAGATCATATCTTAAACAAATACAATCCGGTGTCTATCTAGCTCGTTATTGGGTATGACCCGACTTGGATCAAGCACAGTTAGCCACATTAATCTAAATACGTGTCTCGGGCATACGTAATTCCAACAATCTCCCACTTGCACGAGATACATAGAAAATTAATGCAAGTGGTGAATACCGCCTAACAACAGTTCACCACCCCTAATGTGTTTGACGAAGTGCCATTCAATAACATCATCCCTTCAAGTCCCTTACTTGATATGATTTAGGTGAATCTATCATTATATCTCTTTGTTACTAGATGTCATGTTGGATCTAAGAGACATAGGTGATCATTCTCTTTTCAATTCAACTTTATCAGGCCTTAGACATCTAAACTCTCAACACATAAGAGGAACAAATTCCTTCTTGACTGTATACGCCTCTCACTATCACTTTTATACTCCACCTGAGCTCATCCTTATGTACCATCTTTTACGAATAGCAAAGGGGAGAGTCAAAGTGTAATACTTGGTGAAAATCAAGACCCAGTATACATCTCAGGTCTAAGGATAATATGAAATTCTCCTTTACTCAAAATTACTAATGATCAAGTCAATCGACTCCATGTAGTAATATTGAGAGCGGGTCAGTCCAATATTTGTATCCCACAAATATCTATGAACTTTGGCAGCAAACCTATGCTCCATATTCATTCCTTATGAATATCCACCAATCCTAGTTCATAATAGTCTTGCTTCATATTTGTTCCCACAAATGTGATCGACTACGGACTTTTTGAATAAGATAACTTATTCATGGATTAAACATGCAAAATTAGAATTTAACTCAAGATTCCATAATCATATAAAAGAGTTAAATTACAAAAGTCTTTTAAACTTTAATACAAAATAGATCAAATCCAATTACTAGAATATCGAAGTCCTAAGCCACTCGCATGACGCTCATGTTTCGGTCTTTCTAGGAGCTTCGTGAATGGATCCGCAAGATTTTGATCAGTTCCAACTTTGCGAATACATATCTTTCCTTTTTCAACTTCATCCCTTATGTAGTTGAATCTCCGCTCTATGTGCCTTGTCTTTTGGTGCGAACGAGGTTCCTTGATTTGTGCAATCGCACCCTCGTTGTCACAAAAGATTTCTAGGGGGTCTTGAATGGAAGAGACCACCCCTAGATCAGAAATGAACTTCTTCAACCATGCAGCTTCTTGAGCTGCCAATGAAGCGGCGATGTATTCTGATTCTGTAGTGGACAATGCTACCACTTCCTGTTTTGAGCTCTTCCAAGAGACAGCTCCTCCATTAAGAGTGAACACATACCCAGATTGTGATCGAGAATCATCTCGATCAGTTTGGAAGCTCGCATCTGTGTAACCTTTTATAGCGAGTTCCTCCTCACCAGATCCATATATCAGAAACATATCCTTAGTTCTCCTAAGGTATTTCAATATGCTCTTAACAGCCATCCAATGACTGTCTCCTGGATTCTGTTGGTATCTGCTTGTCATGCTCAAAGCGCATGACACATCCGGTCTAGTACATATCATCGCATACATGATGGATCCTATAGCAGAAGCATATGGGATTTGTTTCATCATGTCTTGCTCACCCTTTGAGCTTGGACATTGAGCTGAACTCAATATGGTCCCTCTTTGAATAGGTACAAAACCTTTCTTGGAGTTTTCCATCTTGAACCTTTTCAAGATTTTATCAATGTATGTACTTTGGTTCAAACCTATCAAGCGCCTTGACCTATCCCTATAGATCTTTATTCCCAAAATATAGGCAGCTTCACCTAGATCCTTGATGGAAAATCTACTTCCAAGCCAAGCCTTAACGCTTTCCATGGTTGGAATGTCATTTCCAAATAGTAGAATGTCATCGACATACAATACTAAGAAGGTAATTATACTCCCACTAGCTTTCTTATACACACAAGCCTCATCAGCGTTCTTGATGAATCCAAAACTTTTGATTTCTTCATCAAAACGATGATTCCAAGTTCTAGATGCTTGTTTCAATCCATAGATTGATTTCTTTAACTTGCATACTTTATTAGGATGTTTTGGATCGACAAAACCTTCAGGCTGAACCATATAGACATCTTCCTCAAGATATCCATTTAGGAAAGCGGTCTTGACATCCATTTGCCAGATTTCATAATCATAATGTGCAGCTATGGCAAATAATATCCTAATAGACTTTAGCATTGCCACAGGCGAAAAAGTTTCATCATAATCAACCCCTTGAGTTTGAGTGAAACCTTTAGCTACAAGTGTTGCTTTATAAGTATCCAAGTTTCCATGCATATCAGTTTTCCTTTTGAAAACCCACTTACTTCCAACAGCTTTGGAGTTGAGTGGTGGTTCAACCAATTCCCAAACTTGGTTGTCATACATGGATTGCATCTCAACGTTCATGGCTTCAAGCCATTTGTCACAATCATTCTTGGACATTGCATCACGGTATGTGGTCGGTTCATCCGAATCTACCACGTAGCAACCTTCTACAAAAAATCCATATTTTTCAGGTGGATTGCTAATTCTACCAGATCTGCGAACGTTTTGTGTGTTTTGATCAACCACTTGATCACTTTCAACAACCTCTTGTTGAGTGCTAGTATCAACCAATTGTGTATCATCTTGTGATTCTTGATCCTCATCAAATTTCACTGTTCTACTATTAGTTCCTTCCTCAAGGAACTTAGTTTCCAAGAACTTACCCTTTCGAGCAATAATAACATTTTGCTCACTAGGATCGTAAAAGTAATATCCTAAATCATCTTTAGGATAACCTATAAAGATACACTTAGTGGATCGGACTTCTAATTTGTTTGGGGTGTATTGCTTTACATAAGCTTCACAACCCCAAACTTTTAAGAATGATAGCGATGGAGCCTTTCCATGCCATACTTCAAAAGGTGTCTTCTCCACTTTCTTGGTTGGAGCCATATTCAATATGCGAACAGCGGAAAGTAAAGCATAGCCCCAAAATGATAGAGGTAAAGTGCTTCTAGCCATCATCGATCGAACCATATCTAATAGGGTACGATTTCTCCTTTCAGACACACCATTATGTTGTGGTGTTCCAGGTGGAGTAAGTTGTGAAATAATTCCACAACTCTTAAGATGATCTTGAAAAATACCACTTAGGTATTCACCTCCTCTATCACTACGAAGTACTTTGATTGTGGTCTTGAGTTGTCTTTCTACTTCAGCTTTGAAGTCTTTGAACATTTCAAAAGCTTCATCTTTGTGTTTCATTAAGTACACATAACCATATCGACTATAATCGTCAATAAAGGTAATGAAGTATCTTTCACCATTCCTAGTCATTGGTCTAAAAGGACCACATACATCCGAATGTATGATACCCAATAATTCTTTTGACCTTTCAAAAGTTTTATTAAAGGGTTGCTTTGTCATTTTGCCTTGTAAACAAGATTCACATACATCAAATGAATCAAACTCATTGGTTTCTAGAATACCACTCTTGCGAAGAGTTTGCATGCGATTCTTGTTTATATGTCCAAGGCGACAATGCCAAAGATAGGAATCACCCAAGTCCTTCTTGAGTTTTTTGGTGTTGACATTGTACATTGAACTACTATGTGACATACCACTTTGATCTATTTCATATATACCATTCATGGGTATAGCTTTAAAATAAAACATGCCATTCATCAAAACATGAATATCACAATTTATAAATTTAAGATCAAAGCCACATTGTTTTAAAAGAGACACGGAAATAATGTTTCTCCTTAACTTAGGAGCATACAAAACATTCTTCAAAATTACTTCCAAACCACTTGGAAGCTTTAACAAGTAGTCTCCTTGGGCTTGGACTTCAACTCTTGCTCCATTGCCCATAAAAAGACTAATGTCCCCTTTGTTGAGTTGTTTACTTCTTTTGAACCCCTGCAACAAATTGCAAATGTGAGTTCCACATCCGGTATCAAGTACCCATGTATTTGAAGAAATAACATTTAGTTCAATATGTATAGTAAAGATAATACCTGAGGTATGCCCCGCATCCCTCTTATCTTTTAACGCATTGAGATAGGTCGGACAATTCCTTTTCCAATGACCTATCTCTCCACACTCAAAGCATGGATCTTGCGCCGCAACCTTTTGCTTCTTTTCCTTCGGTTTGGTGGGCGTGATGGCTTTCCTCTTTCCCTTTCCTTGGACGTGGCCCTTGCCCTTAGCAACACTTGCTTTTGGGGTTGGAGTTATGTCCCCTTTTTCCTTCATTGATTGTTAGAACGGGTAAACCCTTTTACCCCATTCCCGCTTCGGCCGTTCTTAGCATTGCGTGAAGCTCACCAATGCTTTTGTCCCACCCGTTCATGTTATAGTTCATGACAAAGGTTTCAAACCTTTTGGTCAAAGAGTTGAGGATCAAATCCGTAGCCAACTCATTTGAGACGGGACAATTCAACCTACGAAGCTTTTCAATGTAGCTTTTCATCTTTAGGACATAAGATGAGACGCTTTGGGTTTCCTCCATACGACATGCATGAAACCGCTCGAACCGTTTCGAAACGTTCCGCTCTAGCTTGTTGAAGGAACATTTCCTTCAATTGAGTTATCATGTCGTATGCCCCATGATGCTCGAAATCCTTTTGAATTTCGGGAATCATAGTCGCTAACATGAGGCAAGAGGCTTGCACCGAATCTTTGGTGTAGTTGACCCAATCGTTATAA
Source organism: Bidens hawaiensis (assembly GCF_021521415.1). Classification (NCBI taxonomy): domain Eukaryota; kingdom Viridiplantae; phylum Streptophyta; class Magnoliopsida; order Asterales; family Asteraceae; genus Bidens; species Bidens hawaiensis. The sequence goes on from NW_027494561.1 coordinate 79,440, forward strand.
GCCTCCTCATCTTCCACGTTAGGCTCGTCGGGAATGGGATCGTCTAAGACATATGATATCTCTTCTTGCTTGAGAACTATTCTCAAGTTGCGATACCAATCCATAAAGTTATTATGGTTTAGACGATCCTTTTCAAGGATGGTTCTTAAGGATAGGTTACGGTGTTATGGGTAGAGGTGTTTGCATTGTTAGCGGCCATCTACAAAATTTAACAAAGTTCCTTTTAGTATTATAAACAATTTAATTATTAATACCCTTTTATTCCAAATTTTAAAATAATAATTAAATTCTAGAATCCAACGATAAATCAAATTTCGGTTAGGTGACCTTTATCCCGTTATTGATTTAACAAGGTAGTCAACTTGACAATTGCAACCCTTTGCAACTTCTAGAGGTATGGGACCATTCGAAATCCTTATTTCGTGTTGGCATGTTTATCCCATCAACACATTGGACCCCATGCTTAGGTGACCTTTATCACATGGTTTCCAATTCAAGTCATCCTACTTGTATAAACGTGTAAGATTAACATACAAGTGGTTAGGTGACCTTTATCCCACAAATATGTTAATATTACCTTAAGTATATTAGTTTGCTCTAAAATGGTTAGGTGACCTTTATCCCATTTAAAGTTTTCCTAATACGTTAAGTGTCTTACAAAAGGATGGTGTTAGACTTGTTTCCTTGGTAATTATGAAAAAAAGGGATTTTAAGTTTTCCAATATTCTAGATTTAGGAAACTATTTACCATGTTCTAACATGCATTTAGTAACACGGTTATATGAAAACGATTTTCACCGGTTCTAATTATAATAAAACCATTTTTATTATAGGCGTGAGACGGCTATTTAATTATTTTATAAATACTACGTGTCACGTCAATTACCAATAATTATTAGAACCCATTTTATATGTTTGTTTTAAAAGATCTATGTGACGGATTGATATCCTATATCTACCATTCAAACACAATCAAACATAATCATACAAGCATACAAACATCATAAGGTCAACCATAAACACGAGCCTCTAAGCGGACCACACTTGTTGGCCGAAACAAGTGTGTGTCCTAGTCTTATCCTAAGGGACAAAACATGACACAAGGATGAGTGATATGCTCCCACTTGATCTTGCATCCAATGCTTCAAGTGTCTCCTCTTTAATTTGTTGTGATTTCAACTTGGGCTTCTTAGTGGGCCTTGGACTTCCATAAGCTTCCTTGAGCCCAAAATGTGAATTTGGGCTTTAATGGGCTTTGAATCCCAAATTGGGCTTGTGAGGCCCAATTAACCCAAATAAGCCCAATAGGCCCAATCCACCAAAACCTTGTAATTCTTCAATTTACAACAAATATATCCTAATACATTTGGTCTAAAAATAAAGAAAATTACAAACAACCTATTTACTATTACAACCATTTGTAAAAAATAAATACAAGCCCTAATTACTATTACATTCCAAATGAGTAATAATATAGATAAATCACAACACACAATCACAACATCCACATCGGTCTAGGCTCGGTTTAGGGACTAACTTACAAATAAATACATATCCAAATATATATTTAAAGACTAAAAAACCCCTCACGGTGGTTATTGGGCTTCGGCCCAACAAAAGTTATTGGGCTTCGGCCCAATTAAAAAAAAAAAAACCGGCCCAAAGGGCTTCGGCCCATTTTAACCTCACGGCCCAAATGGGTTTCGGCCCATTTGGCCAAAAACCAAATTTTTTTTTTTTTTTTTTTTTGAACTTTAACATCCATATGTTAAGATCTTGGGTTTTATAAAATCTCATGCATGTTAATTTTATAAAACCAAAGGGGAAAAACTAAAAGTAAACCTATGTCCTTGTAACCGGCTCTTGATGCCAATTGTTGGGTTTTAGTATCTATTTTAGAGTATTAGTTGAAACATTTTTACTAATCTAGCAACGGAAGCATGATAATACCAACAACCTATTGTTAGTTTTATGAAACATACCAATATGTAACAAGGCTAAAACCCGAAATAGGATCAATCTACAAGAACAAAAGGCTTACAAAATTAATAATAACAATAACTCTTTTACCTCAAAAGAGTAGGATGATATGAAGAGGAAGATGGACTAGCCTCCAAGAGTAGGATGCCTCAAGAGGTGATACCCACGAGCAACACCGGATGAGTGTTAGGACAAGAACACTAGAAAACCGAGCACCCGAGCCCTCCTTCCTTGCTTGTTTCGGCCGAGAGGAAAAAGAGAGGGAGAGTGGGAGTTTTCTTGCACTTGAAAAAAAATGAAAGGTGCACCAATGCATGTGTAGGCTAGTGGGATTTTAACCAAAAATATAACCAAGAGACTTTGATCATATTGGCTTGTTGGGGTGGTGATGGGTCCCACCCAAAACCGGCCACCCATCTCCTTTTTTTTTTTTTTTTTTTTTTTTGATTTATATATTTATATATATCACATATATAAAACTAGCCTACACTATTATAAAACTATTTTATAATCTTTTCTTAATTATTTAACCAATTAAATAATTAAATAAATAAATAAATAAATAATCCAAATTATTTATTTTAATCTTTCAAGTGCAATTTTAGAAAAACCGATTTCCTAAACTTTGTGTTCGGTATTCGTTTAAAGATCATATCTTAAACAAATACAATCCGGTGTCTATCTAGCTCGTTATTGGGTATGACCCGACTTGGATCAAGCACAGTTAGCCACATTAATCTAAATACGTGTCTCGGGCATACGTAATTCCAACAGAAATTACGTAAAACAAGTATGAAAATCTTGAAAGCTATCACGAATTAGTAAGTTAAAAAGGATAGTATGTCATGAAGATTTCTGCAAAATAGATTCGATAGATTGAATTCGAGAAATATCTAGCTAATATTTAAAATACTGAAGGTAAGGTAAATAATTAAACACAATTGGCCACTGTGTTTAGCGATTTACAATTACTTACGACATTCTAAAATATAAACTTATTATATCATCCAAAGATATAGAACGAACGAAAGGGATATACTACAACACTCAAAAATATTAGTAAAAAGTCAAACAATAAAAGGAAGTTATCTATTCAGATCGCGGAAATGTATTTAAAATAAGATTGCATAAAAGAATGAATGCAAAACAAGATGGTATAGCATTAGAACATCTACTTAAGATAATATATCCAAATAGTTGCTAAAGATAAGTCTGAGGACTTTGTTACCCAAAAACGGAAAAATAAGAAGATCTGGAGAATTAGAATATTGGAGTTTTAAAAGTTTAAAACTCTAAGTAAACATAGACAAAACAAAACTAAGAAAAACATAAGAGTAAGTAATCAACAAAAATCAAATCTCTGTAGAGAAATGTTATGATACAATCGATTTATTAAAGTTAAGAGAGATGACGAAATCCTTATACTCGAAAACCAAAATTTTGTACCGATAATGGAAAACTATACGAGACGATAATGAACAAAGCTCATAAGTACAAGATGCACTCAAAAAGTGATAAAACATACCACAAACCTTAGATCGAATTATTAATAGGAAAACACGAATAACATATCACTTCATACGTAATGAAAGATCAAATTCATTTACAAGTCAAAATCAAGCACAAGAAACTTTTGGATTACTTTAAACAACCCAAACTCCCCATGTAGAAATGAGTAAAGATAACTATGAACTGTATTACGAAACCTCCCAAGAATCCATGCCAATACAATACAAGATAGGTTATTATTGATAGACTAACAAAATTTACCCATCTTTCTCCCAGTTAACGAGTAATACTCGATGGATAAATTAGCATGAAATTATGTGAACAACATCATGTCCCTACACGGTATATCACTATCCATAATATCCAATCAAGACAATCGAATTACATCCCATTTATGAGATACTTTCCAACAAACATTAAGAACTTGATTGAACGTTAGCATTTTCTATCATCCCCAAATAGATGGGCAAAGTGAAAAGAATAATCCAGACGTACAAAGTTATGCACCGCGCAAGTATAAAAGGTTTAAGTGGAAGTTGGATAATTATTTTCCATATAAACATTCGAGCCACACCTTATGAAGACATTATACGAACATACATTCCAAACATCCGTATATTGGTCTGAAACAAGAAATAACCAAATGTCTAGACCCGAAATAGTTTATGAAACGATGAATAAAGTATTACAAATCTGTGAACGATTCAAGTGGCGTAAGATCGCCAAAAGAGTTATACGTCCATCATAAACCATTAGAATATAATATATACGATAAGATGTTAATTAAAATTTCGCCTTAGAAAAATGTCATTCGCTTTGGTAAGAAAAGAAAACTTAGCTCACTTGAGATACTCGAGCAAGTCGGTACTATTGCATACCGTTTGAAATTAATCGAAGAAATGAAAAGGATACATGATGTATTCCACGTCTCTAATCTGCATAAATGTCTAGACCGTGAATCTTTATCGATACCTTTTAAAAGATATAGAAATAAATAAAAATTTAATATCTAGAACAACCAATTAAAAATTCAAAGATTCGAAAACAAGAAAGTAAAAGGACGAAGTCTAAAGATTGTGAAAGTAAAGTGAGACTCACGAAGAGGCCCCAAGTATACTTGGAAACTCGAATCCGAAGTGAAAAAGAAATACCCTCACTCGTTCTAGAAAGAAGCAATCTCGAGGACGAGATTTATTTCAAGGTGGGGAGGATGTAACATCACGAAAATATCGGGTAAAAAAAATCAAAGTTAAAAGTCCAAGGATCAAAAATGAAAAATTCTGAATTTGCGGCCGATCTCGATACGCGACGTACTTGGGCGCAACGCCATCGCGTATGGCGATGGCGATGTCTGACAACCAGACACGTGTCATGCCACGTGTCAACACGTGGCACACCAGCTGACACGTGTCACCACGTGGCGTAAAGCCATAACGCTGTGACACGTGTCCTGCCACGTGTCACAACGTGGCATAAAACTCGCTACATGTCACCACGTGGCGCCACGTGGCAAACCTACATCATGACTCACCATAACTATATCGCGATACGCGACGGCTATGTCTAGGCCCATCGCGTATCGCGACGGTTCTCCAGAAAATTCTATAAATAGAAACTTTAAGCATATCATTTCTCACATAATTTTCTCACACTACTTTCTCTCTCTAGAATACACACTCTCTCTCTCTCTAAAAATCACCTCGATAAACATGTACCGACCACCTCGTAATCCATACCAATAAACAAACGATACCCCGATATACCGACGACATCATCTAGAAATACGCACCGACCCGAGACGACCTGACGACCCGACACTCCGCCTCGAAGGACGTGCCAACCCGGGACGACCCGACGACCCGCCTCGAAGTGCGTGCCGACGAGACTTGAATACCGGTGTGCCTCGATTTGCGTGCCAAGGAAGTGTTGATCAAGATTCTCAATATACGTGCCAGCGTCGAAGTTTTGTCCGAGTGTCTAGAAAATAATAAGCCAAACATGGTGCGAGATAACAAAGAAGAGGGAAAGACCCTCGGACAGTGTATTGAAGCTGATCCAAAAGAAAAGGCTATACTCGTACTATAGGTGCAAGTAGAGATGGCAATAGGAGTGGGTAATGGGTCAGGATGGGTATGGGTTAGGATGGATATGGGGTCAGGATGGATTTTTTAAAATAGAGTGTTATGATGGATATGAGTCAAGATGGATAAAACTAACCCATCTTGACCCAAGTGAAGGTTGACATACAAAAGTTTTAAAAACCGCTCAAAAAAAATTCAAAAAAAACAATTAAAAAAATAATAACTCAAAATATAAATAAAAAAAACAAAATGTAAAATAACTAAAAATTCCCCCATCCTCCTCGTTCATAAAAAAAACACTTTTTGTTCCGGTTCAATTTCGAGTTTTTCGGGTTTTTTTTCGGTTCGGTTTTGTTTTTTTTTTCATTTCGGTCGGTTTCAGTAGTTCTGCTCGGTTTCAATGATTTCGATTTCGATTTCTCGGTTTTTTCGGTTTCAGTTTTGTTTCAGTCAGTTTTTTCGGTTTTATTTCGTTTTTTTTTGTTTTGTTTTGATTCATTTGTTTTATTTTAGTCGGCTACGTTTCAGTTTTTTTGTTTCGTTTTGGTAAGCCTTTTGATTGCATTTCGCTTTTTTTTGTTTCGTTATGGTCAGTTTTTCGGTTTCATATCGGTTTTTTTTATCGTTTTGGTCGTTTCTCTATTTCGGTTTAGTTTCGTTTCAGTTTTTTGTTTCGTTTGTCGGTTCGGTGTTTTTGATTCGTTTTGGTCCGGTTTTTAAATTTCATTTAGTTTTTTTATGTTTCCTTTTGGTCAGTTTTTCAGTTTCAATTCGGTTTTTTGTTTCGTTTCGGTCGTTTTCTATTTCGGTTTCGTTTCGGTTTGTTTGTTTCGCTTTGGTCGGTTCAGTGTTTTTGTTTTGTTTTGGTCAGGTTTCAGTTGCATTTCACTTTTTTTTGTTTCGTTTTGGTTATTTTTCTATTTTGTTTCAGTTTCGTTTTGGTGTTTTTGTTTTGTTTCGGTCGATTCGGTGTTTTAGTTTCGTTTTGGTCGGTTCGGTGTTTTTGTTTTGTTTTGGTCCGCTTTTCAGTTGCATTTCGCTTTTTTTTTTTATTTTGGTTAAATTTTCGGTTTCATATCGATTTTTTTGTTTCGTTTTGGTCAGTTTTCTATTTCGATTCAGTTTTGTTTCAGTTTTGTCGATTCGGTGTTTTTGTTTAGTTTTGGTTAGCTTTTCGGTTGCATTTCGCATTTTTTGTTTCGATTTGGTCAGTTTTTCGGTTTCATTTAGTTTTTTTTTCGTTTTGGTCATTTTTCTATTTCGGTTCAGTTTCGTTTTTGTTTTGTTTTAGTCAGTTCGGGGTTTTTGTTTCGTTTTGATCGTTTTTTGGGTTTCGGATGAGTTTTGTTTCGCACATGATAGTTTGGGTATTTTGAAATAGATAAATTTTTTGGATATTTTGTTTTGACCCATTTTAACCTATAAATGAAACTCACTTGTATATTTCCAACCCATCCTGACCCACTTGTAGAATTTTTATGATCCGTCCTAACCCATTTTACTTTTAAAGTTTATCCATCTTGACCCAAAACAACCCATTTGGGTTGGGTTTGCCACCCTTAGGTGCAAGGTAGTAACGGGAAAGACCCTTGGACGGTGTATTGAAGCCGATCCAAATCGAAAAGGTGAATACGCCCAACTTTTACAAACTTGTTTTCAAACAAGTCAAACGTGTTATATGAAAAACTTTACATGAGACTAAGTGTCTCTTAAACATTTATAAACAAAGGAATAAATACTGGCCTCAGGCTATAGTATACGTTTGTCTGGATCCTTTCATATGTGGTGGGCACATCACACTTGGTCACAATTACGCTCGCATGCGGGGAGTTGACCTTGTGTATACGTATAGGCACTCAACTAGTCGAACGCTGCGGTGTTTCGCTGGGAGAACCGAGTATAGAGACTTGAGTTTATAAATTGTATGTTTTAACTTGATTATTCCTAAGCCACGTTGGGTCGGGACCTACGTAGTCCCGAAAGGTGATTAAGTAAAGAAAATATTTTTAGCGTCAACGTATTCATCAGCATATCGCTGACGTGTTTTTTTAACATTTCAGGAAAAGTTCAGCATTAAGAATTAGAGTCATTCATGAAGTGGATGTTCGCAAGGTAGAGATGGCTCATTTTTTATAATTATTAAAAGAATATAAACTATATGATTTGTAAAATAAAACGAGGTTTATAAATAAAAAGACTCGGATATTTATTATCCGAAAAGCTTTTTAAATAAATTTGAATATTATTACAAAATAAAGATTTGTAAATAAAATGTTTTAAGAGATATGTTACTATATTTCAAAAAATATATATTAATACTTTTTAAAGACTTCCACTAAACTCTGATATATTTACAAAACAGGAACCAACTGTTGGTCACACGCCTAAGCCGTAAGTCGGGGTGTGACAGCGTCACACTTGACATTTTTGCGGAAGGCACCGCGAAGCATGTCCTTGATGATTCCACCAATGTTCAGACTTTCGCCGTTGAACCTGGTAATAAAATCTTATATGGATTCGTTATCACGGCGAATAACATCCAGAATTTCTGACTGGTCACGCGTGTGCTTCTTCTGCTGGCTGAACTGTTGTGAAAATTTCTTCACAAGATCATCCCAGCTAGAGATTTGACCGTCAGGTAACCTTTCAAACCATTCTCTCGTTTCCCCTGTTAGTTTCAATGCGAACATGTAACACCAATAAGGAAGCGTCCATCCGCTCACACCACCTACCGCCACGAAGTTTTGGAGATGATCGCTCGGATCAGTCATGCCATTGTATTTACCCACCGATGTAGGTATCTTAGCATTGACGGGAAAAGGTGTTGTAGCAATGCTTGCTATAAACTTCGATTTCTCGGCAAAGGCTGCCGGACAGTATGGTTTAGTGAAATCCTCCTCTGCATCGCTATGATACTCAGTGTGGCGGACTACGTCTCGCGGACGACTACTTCTTTCCCTCGAACTCATTATACTGTCACCCGTATAGAAACTGTAGTCTCCCGAATGATAAGTTGAATCATAACTATCATACTCGTCTAGGTAAGACGGCATCCGCATGTCCATATGAGGATGAGGACGCAACCTCTGTACTTCGCCAAACTCCTGTTCCGGATGTTGACTGTGACGGATCTGACTCCCACTTATTGGAGGAGAAAGAGATCTCTGGAGAGATTCTTCATAAGTCAGAGCGCGGGCAGAAAGACGTTCGTTGCGCACTCTACGCTCATATTCAGCTGCTAAACTTTCTTGTTGTATGCGAAGCCACTCCTCTGGAGATAACGGTCCTCTAGATTTGGAATTATGTCAATGAGACCTCGCCATGTCAGAATCACCTGAATCATCTTCCAGATCCAATACTGATCGATTTTGGCGGGTTTCTCTCATAATTCATCCGAGGTCACCCAGATTAGAACCTTCTGGTGCAGTAATGCATCCCAAATCAGTGGGAGGAAGACCGGTTGGTGCTGTAAAATGCTCTAAGGAAAAACCTTCAGGAGTTATGTCATTGTTTTGTGAACCAGGAGCCGTGACACGCTCAAGGGTATGACCACCCTGTGTTGTACCGGTGGTTCGTGAACCAGAAGCCGTGATACGCGCGAAAACACTTGAAGTGAAACCTTCAGGTATTTCTATGTTAATAACACGTGAAGTAGGTGCAGGAGTTCCCGTCGGCCCCTTAGGAAGTTTACTCATACTAAACGAACCGAAAAACCAACGAAAATTTGTGTTGTTCTAACTCCAAAATGGATGGCGCCAATGAAGAAACACCGATCCGTTCCCTTATACGAGTCCTAGATCTAAATGAGTCCACATGGTAGGATATGATAACGACTAACACAATATGAGTATAACTTCCCAAAGTCCAATGACCGGAACCTGCAAAACAGACACCGTGAGTCTCGTTACGGGAAGGACAAGAGGGGGGGTCTTCTCGTAACCACTCTCCGGCATGAGAATCAGTACAGTTCTTGAGAGAAAGTACTAAGTAAACAGAGTAAGTACAGTGAGAGTATATATGAGTGAATGTGAATGAATACCTCATGCAGGTTGACAAGGTATTTATAGCTGAAGGATGTAGGAAGGTGATTGGGCCAACTGTCCTCTTCTAGAAGATCTTGATAACCGCTTGGACGTGTGTCCCTTTGTGATAGGTTGGGCTATACGTCTCATGTGCATGGGTATAACAACCTGGACACGCGTCGCCTTATGATAGGACGGATCTTACCTGGCCATGTACACGGTTATAACAACCTGGCCAGGTGTCCTTCGCTCATTGGATGGCAAGTCACGTATTCTTGATGTAACAATCGTGGGTATTCTTCTAGAGGGCAGATAGTTATTGACAGCTGTCCAGTTGGCATTGCCTTCCGGTCATTTTGGCGGACAGATGTCCTGTCCCGCGGATGAATTCTAAGGGTGCCTGGATGCTTCCGCGTGTGGTGTAAGGATGTTCTTCCTCTACCATGTTATGCAGGTGATCCATATGTCCCGCGAGTGGTATATGAGGGGTTCCTCTACGACCCACGGGTGTTATTTAAGGGTATTTGGGTCTTTTTGATACCCTATCTCTATAGAACTTATCATATTTACGCCAAAAAGCCCCATATATCCTCCATTCTTTAGCCCAATAAATACTCCATTAAAATACTACGACGATGATGATGAAGCGCACGCAAAGGGACCCATAAAAGGTGCATCAGAGTTCGGTTTCAGATCCTGAGACTCCTAAAAGATGTTAAAAATCAAGAAAAGAACATAAGTGATATTAGAATACATTTGTCTGTAGAACAAAAGATTAATGGGTTACAAAATAGGAATATATTTTTTATCATAACTAGTGTTTTGACCGGCGCGATGCTTTATGGCAGGTCGGTAAAACCCAGGTGGTTGTAAAACCCAAGTGTTGAGTCGCTAAGTCGATATGAATCTGGTCATTTTCGGTTACGTACTTTATTGAACCGGAACTAAAACCAAAAATAAAATAAAAAAAATTATAAAAATCAAGACGGGCCAATGTGATGGCGTCTATCAATAAAACTCGAGGGTTGGGATCACAGGCGTTGTGGTGGTCAGCCTACCTAAATTAAGTTGGTTTCCATCACGTTTGTTACGTTACCGGAATTAAAACAAAAAAATGACTTTTGGTCGGTTGTCGTTACGTTCGTTGAGATAGTAGATTTAAAACAAACTTAACGAGTCTACACGAATTTAGTTGTTTTTCTCATGTTCATTGCGAGCGATACCGGAACTAAAACATGCCTTAGAAGTCTATGGTCAAAGCTTTATCATCAACCTCTATATAATGTTGAAAGAAAAGTAATAACACATAGACTAAAAAATTTGGAAAAAAAATCTACATATGCAATAGAGGACCCTCGAACCGGTAAACATCCCACATGTTCTAAAATAAATACCACAACCATCCAACTAAATGCATTTTTTGTGTAAGTGCACAAAATATACTAAAACATATGACACTATATTGTCACACCAAATTTCTTAAATATACTAATTAGATAATCTTATTATCTTTGTAATACAGGGTAAAGTTAAAATACAAACGGAGACAAAAATGAGAAATGCGAGAATGATTTATGACTACACAAAAAACCCCTTAAAAATAAATTCAAAATTAATAATAATAAATCATAATTCAAAATATAAATAAAAAAACGAAAAAAACTAAAAACCTAAAATATTTTCGGCATCATTCCCCTTCAAAAAAAATACAAAAAAATATTAAAAAAAATGACGAAAAGACACAATGACGAAAATGAACAAAATACACAATTATAACTAAAAAAGACACAATAGATCGCAAGATATAACACAATGCCAAACATAATATAACACAATGTTATGTAATATAACACAATATAATGAAAAAAGACACAATGTCAAGGAAAAAAGACAAAATCAATGACGAAAAAAACACAACACAATGATAAACAAAAAGATACGACGACTTTTTTCACTTGTCATTGTGTTTTTTTAATGAAAACGAGAATGACGGTGAAAACATTTTTGTGTTTTTACTATTTTCGTTTTTTTATTAAATTTTGAGTTATGATTTATTTATTTTTTAAATTTTTTAGGGGTTTTTTGTGTGGCTATAAACATTTATCATCCTTCTCATTTTTGTTCGCCTTTTGTATAATAACTTGACCATGTAATACAATAGGAGATTTATTTGCATTCCCTATATAAGTGATCATGTTTAATTATGAGAAGGGCAATGATTTTGGATCCAACAATATTCTTTCATGGTATCGGAGCAAATGTTATGGCTGAAATCTGTTGGTTGTGAAATCTCCTGTTAGAGCTTTACAAACCACTCTCCCATGCTACTTTGGTGTATTACGATAGTCAGTGCCCTGTCTGTCCGGGAATCCAATACAACATCAGCGTACAAAACTCATTGAATTAGACATTCGCTTTGTTCGTTAACATGTTCAAAGGGTGAAATTGGGATTCTCCATGTGCCTACACAGTTCCAAATCACTAAGATCTTCACCAAAGGTCTTCCCAAGATCCCGTTTGACGATTTTTTAAACTAGCCTTTGCATTTGTTCCTTTTTTAACCGACGGCCTCCTGCTTTGACTGCGGGAGAGTAATAGATTATATAAAATAAAATAGTAATTTATTTTTGTATCATAATCATAATATATTTGTAATACAATATGAGATTTATTTGTATTCCTTGAATATGTGTAATGAGAAAGACAATGATTTTGGATCCAATAATATCTTTCAGGCTCACAGCAATGAGCCAAAATATATCTAGTTTAAACGGGTAAGTTAGAACAATCCAAGGTAGATCGGGTTCCAACGAGTCACTTCAGATATGTTAAAGTGAGTCAATTAAAAGTAAAATACTACCTGAAATAAGTCATGAATTAAAATAGATTTTAATAAAAAAAAATAGATAAACAAAATAAGTTAATTAATAGAAAATTAAAAGAATATGTAATCTCACTTTTATTACCTAAAAAGATTAAAGTACACCTTTGAATAATATACCATATTCTTGATTTTTACTATTCACCTTCCATCAAAGATTTTGAAAGTATAATAAAAATAACGAACTATAATGATTATCAAGATATTGATCGTTTTTTTTTAAATGAACCTCATAAAAAGAACAATTGGGATCTGATCCATTCTAAGAAATATTTCACACTAAGCTGTTGGTATTGTTCATTATTAATCATGGTACAAGACTTGCTTGGCTTTCGACATGGGCAATCCTTGGTTTGGTTGGAATGAAAGATTATTGCGCAACGAAATCAGTAGCTGGTGTTTCAGCTCTAGACAATCTATTCTTGTTCATCATTGTTCTTCAACCTTGGGGCTAGGGTTTTCTGTTAGTAATTTTAGTGTAATTGGGGATTAACTTGTTGATCAAGTTAATTGTAATATGAATCTAAATAAGTCGGGTGCGGGGTGCACACTTATTTGATCTTATTATAGTTGCAACTTAGGGGCGATGGAGGTTCCAAGGGGGCAACGCCCCTGGTAGCAAGGTCCAAGGGGCATCGTCCCTGGCTGGAATCGAGCTGTCAAGTCAGTTTTGAAATTTTTTATTTCGGACATATGTTGCTTCATTAAAATCTTATTAGAAAATTAATTTTTATTAATTTTCGTTACATATTTAATAAACTAACCAATGTTGTAAAACTCGCTAGGCGGTCGACCCTTTTGTAGGGAGTACTAAGAGTACTCAAAGAGTACTCGGACATGATAAATATAACATAAAACAATTATTGGATATTATATATATGTATAAGCATAATTCACGTCAAGATAAGCATAATTCATTTAAAAAAAACATAATTCAAAAAATTCATGTTTTGTTGTTATTTTTAATTTTTTACTAAAAAATAAAATAAAATAAAATAATTGTGGCCGGGTTAACCTTGGAGGCCGAGTAATCCTGAGTACTCCGAATTTTGACCAAGTTGGACCTTGGCTAGTAATGATTGCCGAGTTGGAAAATGGCGGCAAGGTTGATGTCCAAGGACCTTGAAATCCGACTTTTACAGCACTGAAACCAACAAGAACATTTTTTCACTTATTAGATAACTGTTATGATAACTGTCTCAAAACCCTAATATATTTCGTTTTGATCATAATATACAATCTCTGGTTCATCATACTCTCAAGATATCATACTCAATTCTTGCTTAAATTAATCTGAGTTTCATCCGGTCAAAATATTTTGAAACCACAAATAATTTTGATCTGATAGTGTTTACACGACTCTCATATATTCACAGATACTCGTTTACAAAAATTCCCTAGCATTTTGTGTATCATAATAATATTTGGTTTTTGGTTATTGTGGTAAAATGAATAACTAATCGGTCAAGGCAATAATTAAGAAGAGCAAACATATAGGATATAAAATAGAAATCTCTCCCTTTAGAAGATGTGTGGGCTTTTTGAAATGGTTTTCATGTATATAAATTTAGGATGTGCCCACAATTTAAGTCGGATGTAGTGATTATGTTTAGGCCAAAAAGACCATAGAATGACAAAGATGGTGATCTATTATGAACATAGGACTTGGATGGCAATCAAGGTGACTATATACTGTGTGTTGTGGAGGAAGAAATGACGCTTCATCCCTTTACATGGATGTATTGTATTTTTTTGTAGGCGGTGATAAAGAATGGTGCCCCCTTTTGCCGGTTACTATGGTGACGTAAGTGCCACTACTCTATTTTGGCTATGAAATGGTGATGATGTGGACATAAATGCCCCCCCCCCCCTTCCCAAAATAAAAACCCCACAAAACTTGGTCTATGGTATTAAAACTAGTGTATTAAAACTAGACACATGTCCCGAATGCTGAGACAACACGAATAACCATTAAATTATCAAATTATAACAAAAAAACCAATATAAATTACTTGGCCTACTCCACCGCTGCCAAGTGGACCAATAGGAGTCCAAAGTCACAAAACTTCTTCTTTGTTATATATAGTAAATATGTTTTTCGAAATTGACTACTCATTGTTTTAGTAATTTTGTGTCTGATTGCCTATTTTTATGCTTTATGTGGAATTGGGTTTTTGTGTGACATAATATGTGTATTGAGGAAATGAATGTCAGTGTTTAGTGTTATACTATGTAGCCTGATGAGGGGGTAGCCCAAGGAATTGATAAAATGGCTTTCACTCATTAACGCTAAAAGGGTTAGAAGGTTAAAATGTTCGTTTCCCGCCCAAATTTAGGGAAACAAATACGTGAACAGTAACCACATGCAACAGTACCACGTCAAATCACTATTCACATCATTGTTCCCTCTGAACAAGGGACATGCTCAGAAAAAGTAATATTATTATAATCAATAACAAACGGTTAAAAGCTTCCCGCCCATAAAAGTTCAACCCTCTAGCAAACTGGAGGTTAACTAGTTTACCCACTGGACAAAAGGCTTGCGACTCTCCCTCTATAAAAGGATGTCCCAGCCATAAGTAAGAACACACCAGATTGGAGAGTTAACATATACTCTCTAATCTTATCTTCTCTCTTGAGAAACTTGCACTTTGCTTGTTTCTTTCTTACTTCAAGAACATCATAGCTTCACCAAGAACTTCATCCTAAAACCGGTTTTAAACATCACGGTCTTGGATCTCCGGTGAACTATAACAAACAACAACAAACTAGTGAACCTCTCTCTACGTTTTGCAAACGTAGAGGGACACCAAGACCTGCGTTAGGTTAACGGGAACCCTTGAAGCCTGTTAGCCTAACCAGTCTATTCACTATCATTGATCTTATCTTTGTTGTAGCAACAAGTTGGCGCCCACCGTGGGGCTACGCCTCTTACTTTATCTTAAAGACCAGTAGTGTAGCTCCATTTTCACTACAATCACCATGTCGGAAGGTGGATCTCCCGATGAAGTTGACCAAGTGTCAAGAACACCGACACCAAGTGCCGCCCAGGAAACTACAGCAGCAACCACACCTTTTTCCACCCCGAGAGGAACTCCGACGGAACCTTTGTTCCTCGAGTTTTCACATTTTCGAACTCCAACCCCTTCACGATCCGGAGTTCCTTCTCCTCATGCAGGAGTCACGAACACCCCGGAGCATGTCGACTTGACGCTGGTAGGGGTATCACGACATTTTTTGCAACTAAGCCATCTTCTTAACCAACACGTGAGCCAAAAAAGAGAAAAGGGGATAAGAATAAGGCTGGAGTATGACGATCCTGAACCCTCACTGCCACTCGGACGTCCACCTTCTCCTCTAACCAGCTCACGACCGGCTGCTTCTCATTTAGAAGCTGGTCCAAGTGTAACCTGCCAACCTTTTAACCCATCTCCTTATAGTTATGGGAGACCAAGCCCAACGGCTTTCCCTTTGTTCACCTCACAACCTCTTGGGCATGAAACCACTCTCGAACAAATATGGCAGTCACTAGCTTCAAGTGTTCCTCCTCTTACAGCCACCACATGGGAACAGGCCATGTCGGTCTTGCCCTTGGCTCGGAGTGCAGCAATAAGCACCCCTATGGGAACAAACCAAATAGCAGCAACTCCTGAAAGCCTTCAAGGCTTTAACCTCATGCCTCAGTTGATGGCTCAAATGATGGCACATTTCCCTTGGACCCAGCTCATTAACCAAGCGTTGGGTACTCACCAAGGAACGACGAGTCATAATCTCACTACAAGGGTAAAATAAGACCTTGCAAAGCATTACAAGCCCGGTAACCTATCTTGTTTCTCTCCACAGATTGCCGATAATGACTCTCAAACGAAAATCAAGATGCCACCCCATATAAAAACATATGATGGGACCGAAGATCCCGAAGACCACCTCCAGGTCTTCACTGGTGCAGCCAGAATCGAAAAGTGGTCCCACGCTGAAGTTGTTTGATGTTCATGCAAACACTAGTTGGATCAACCAGGATATGGTTCAACGACCTTCCTGCCCAAAGCGTTCGAAGCTTCGGTGATCTGAGCAAAGGATTCTTGGCCAACTTTTCACAACAAAGAATGTACGTCAAGGATGCCACGGTTATTTTTCAGATAAAACAAAAAAATGATGAGAGCCTTCGAGATTTCATCGAAAGGTATAAAAAAGAAGGGTTGACATATGTGAGGGCCGATGAAAAAATGAGGGTGGCAGGCTTCATGAACGCCATCACCTCTAAATACCTCACAAGGGACTTTAACAACTGCCTGCCTAAAACACTTGAGGAAGCTCTCGAACGAGCTAAAGCTCATATCCGAGGCGAAGAGGCCGTTGATTTCAAAGAACAAAGAAAAAGAGCTCCTGGTTGGTGAGGCAACAGCCCCAACCAAAAAAGAGGGAACTTTAATCCTTATGACAAATATCCAAGGAACTCAGATCAACGAAGGCCTGAAGGTCGGAACCCTCCAAGCAGGGAGAAGACTGTGAACTTCACAGCCTTAACCAAGACCCCTTAGGAGATCCTTGCCACCGAAGAAGTAAAACACAACTTCCGACCTCCTCGACCCTTGCCCAAAAGCAAGGAAAACGAAAGCTCCACCCAGTTTTGTGAGTTCCACGAAGAAAAAGGTCACCACACAAACGATTGCTTTCAATTCAAGAGAGGAATTGAGGAAGTCGTTAAGTCTGGAGAATTGGCCCATTTGGTGAAAGGGTTCAAAGACAAGATGGCCGAAAGAAAAAGCAAAGAAGTGAATATTGTGAATATAGACCAAGGTGTTCCTAACAAACGACAACGCTTGGAGGCTTGGGAGCTTAAATGCGTCTGCTTCCCACCACCTCAAGGTGACTTACTCTCAAACCCCTTAACGGTAGAAGCGAACGTGGGAACACTCAAAACAAACAAAGCCTACATCGACACAGGGGCGGCCACAGAGATCATGTAGGAAAGATTCTTCAACCGGCTAATTAAGGAAGAGCGTTCAAGGCTTCAACCCTCCGGGTCATCTATAAAAGGTATCGTCGATATACCCTTGAAGCCTTTGGGCCAACTAACCCTTGATGTCTGTTTTAGTGAAGGAAAGATGAAGAAAACCAAACCACTCACTTTTGTGGTTATCAACACACCTTCCAACTATGATGTAATCATAGGAAGGCCAGGACAATGTAAGTTCAACATAGTTGTCTCGGTCGGTCAAGGTGCCGTAAAGTTTCCCACCGATATGGGAATTGCAACCTTTCAACCCACCCAAGAGGTTACATGGTTGAAGCAGAAATCTCACGAAATGAAGATGACGAACAAGGCTTGATCATAAACCCAAAGTATCCTGAACAAAAGGTATGGGTAAACACAAGTCTTTCCAAAAAAGCTTTCTCACACCTTGAGAAGCTGTTGATACGCTACAACGATGTCTTTGCTTGGTACCCGAAAGACATGACCGGCATCCCTCGAAGCATTGCAGAGCACGACCTAAAAATACCACCTGATGTCAAGCCTGTTGTCCAAAAGAAACGGAGCCTGGATCCTGAACGAAGCTTGGCAGCATGCCAAGAGGTTGAAAAGCTTGTCCTAGCTGGAATCCTACGGGAGGTCAAGTATCAATATTGGGTGGCTAATCCAGTCATGGTCCGAAAGCCTGACAAGTCTTGGAGGATGTGCATCGACTTCAAAGACTTGAACAAGGCATGCCCAAAAGATTGCTATCCCTTACCCGAAATGGACCTCAAGGTTGACTCCTTAACCGGCCATCCCTTCAAGTGTTTTCTTGACGCTTACAAGGGATATCATCAAATTCTCATGAAAGTAGAAGATGAAGAAAAAACCGCTTTCCACACAGACAATGGTATTTTTTGTTATCAAAAGATGCCTTTTGGCCTACGAAACGCCGGAGCAACCTACCAACGTTTGATTGACAAAGCATTTGCCAGCCAAATCAGCAGAAACTTGGAAGCTTGTGTCGATGATCTGGTAATCAAAAGCAAGACCGAGCATCAAATGCTTGATAACATAGAAGAAACCTTCCAAAACCTGAGGAAGATCAACATGAAACTCAACCCTGGAAAATGCTCATTTGGGTTCGAAGAAGGCAAGTTTTTGGGACACATTGTGGGGAAACAAAGCATAAAAGCCAATCCCAACAAAGTCAGTGTTGTTCTTGAAACTAAATCTCCACAAAGCAAAAAAGAAGTGGAAAGTCTGAACGGAAGGCTTGCAGCCTTGAAGCGTTTTACCTCCAAGCTCGCTGAAAGATCCCTACCCTTCTTCAAGACACTAAAGGGTTGCACCAGCAAAAAAGATTTCAAGTGGACGGAAGAAGCAGAAGAAGCCTTCAATCGAATGAAGCAACACTTGGCTTCACTTCCAGCCATTGCAGCTCCCGAAATGGGAGAACTGATCTCTATCTATCTCTCAGTCACTGAAGAAGCATTAAGCGCGGTCCTAACCATCGAACGAAACAAAGTTCAGGTACCCGTTTATTTCTTTAGTAAAACATTAAAAGTGGCAGAGATCAAATATCCTCCTTTGGAAAAACTTGCCATGGCCTTAATTCAAACTGCTAGAAGGCTTTGAAGGTACTTTCAAGCACACCCTGTACAAGTGGTCACTGACCAACCCATCAAGAGTGTGCTTGAAAAACCAGAAAATTCAGGCTGATTGGCCAAATGGGCTGTGGAGCTAGGTGAACATAACATCACCTATGTCCCAAGAAAAGCTGTCAAAGCCCAAGTCTTGGCGGATTTCATTGTAGAAATCCCAAAGCAAGTCATTCCTGAAATACATACAACTGCCACTGAACCTTCTGACCCTGAAGCCTGGAAGCTTTTTACCGATGGAGCTTCCAGCATTGAAGGTTCAGGAGCTGGGCTCATTTAATCAACCCCAAAGGGTTAGAATTCACGTATGCTCTCCGACTTGAATTTCAGACCACCAACAACGAAGCTGAATATGAAGCATTGATCGCTGGTCTGAAAATTGCTAAAGAGATGAAGATCCAAAAGCTACAAGTCTTCACAGACTCATTGCTCGTTTCAAGTCAAGTCAATGATATCTATGTAGCAAAAGATCCCAACATGAAGAAGTACCGTGATAAGGCAAAAGGGTTAATGAACACGTTTCAAGAATGCACCATTAAGCAAGTCCCAAGATCACAAAACAATAGAGACGATGCCTTGAGCAAACTAGCATCCCTCACATTTGCACACCTCACCAAGAAAGTTTTGGTTGAAGTGTTAAAAGCTCCTTTAATCCAAGAATTGGAGGTTCAAGATGTAATCACTGAAGATGGTCCCAATTGGATGACTCCCATAGAAAAGTTCCTCAAAACTGGTGAGTTACCTCTGGACCAGACAAAGGCTGAAAGGGTTCGAATCAAGTCTCGACAGTATGTGTTGCAAGGAGAAACCCTTTATAAAAAGGCTTACCTTGCACCACTACTAAGATGTGTGGGCCCTGAACAAAGTCAATATCTAGTCAAAGAGGTTCACGAAGAGATATGTGGAGCTCATTTTGGGCCAAGAACTGTGGTTGCAAAATTGATGAACCTTGGATACTTCTGGCCCACGATGCACTGAGATGCAACCGAACAGCTCAAGACATGTGAAGCTTGTCAAATCCATGAACTGGTTCCCAAAAGCCCTAAACACGATCTAGTTCCCATCTCTTCAGCTTGGCCATTCCATAAGTGGGGAATGGATATCATTGGTCCATTCCCACCAGCCAAGGGTGGGGCAAAATTTTTGTTTGTAGCCGTGGATTACTTCACCAAGTGGCCTGAGGTCAAACCACTTGCAAATAGCGGGCAAACAAGTCATCGACTTTGTATGGGAAAGCATCATCTGTCGCTATGGGCTGCAAGGAGTGTTGGTCACGGATAATGGGAAGCATTTTCCGAGAAGCCTTTTAGCAGATGGTGCAAAGAGTTCAGAATCACCCAAGTGTTCAGCTCAGTTGCATACCCACAATCAAATGGCCAAGTTGAAAGAACAAACAGAACCATTGTAGAAGGAATCAAAGCAAGGTTGGGAAGGCAAAACAAAAATTGGCTTGAAGAACTCCCAAATGTTCTATGGGAAATAAGAACAACCGAAAAAACAAGCCACAAACGAACACCTTACAGCCTAGTGTTCGGATCAGAAGCTGTAATCTCAGCCGAAGTCGGAGTTGTGACTCAAAGAACACTCAACATGGATCTCGAATTAAACAACAATGAGACCATGTTGAATTTGCAACTCCTTGAAGAAATCCGTGATCAAGCCGCAATACAAGAGGCTAAATACAAACAAAAAATGGAAGCTTATTACAATGCAAGAGTGAAACATGAACGTTTCAGGCTAGGAGATCTTGTACTACGAAACAACGAGGCCAGCAAGAAAGAAAACCAACGAAAACTAGGCCCAAAGTAGGAAGGACCATACACAATCCTTGAAGCTCACAAGGGTGGATCCTACAAACTGGCCGACACAGAAGGCAAAAAGCTTCCAAGACACTGGAACGGCAAAACTCTTAAAAGGTTCCATACCTAGTCAAGAACTTAGAATGTATTTCAAGAGATGTATAACTCTCATTTTTGTAAGCAAATACCTCTTGAATGAATGATAAAATCTTTATCATAACTTTTCTTTACTATCATATAATCAGGTTGAGAACCTAGAAATAAACTCCATGGCAAGGGCCAGGTAAGGGGATGAGCTCCCAGGCCACATAGCTCAATAGGTTCAAGGTTTAAATGAACCTATATAAGTGGTGAGTTCCTATATCAATCCAACTCCATGAGACTTAGAAAATTTTTCAAACAAAACTTGTCTTATAGACGGGTCTGAACAGCCTACATCAATTCGTTCCTTAAGCTTCGAAAAAGTTTACGAAACAAATATATACTAATTAATGGTATAAAGGATAGACAACATGTGCTTTTTACCTAATGAAGCCTTGAAGCTAAAGTGACTGCAGCACTAAAACTTCTTAAGGAAAGTTAGCTAAAGACACATCAAACTAACAAGACAAACAACAAAAACATAAAACGTCGACCATTACGATTGATAGAAAAGGCTTTCTAAGGCCATAACCAGCATCATACATGATAATCCATTTAGGCTAAACAAAGAAAATCACAAAGATTCCCATGAGAATGTTCAAACGGCCAAAAGGGCCAATCACAACCATAAATCAGAAACCTTAAGGGTTTCATGCTGAACCTAAATTGTTTAAGATACATAACATTGTTTAATAACGCTAAGAAAGCAACGAATAAACTGCTTAAACACCATAAGCAGGCTTCGAAGTGCTAGCCTCACCACCCTTACCTTTCTTCAACTTCTTCACTTCTGGGCCACCACCAGCAACGGCCGAACCTTCGAGGCTTGCCACATGAGACCTGTCACTATCTCCGAATAAAGTTTCTTCGCTATCACCAGAACGGGAGCGCTTCTTAGACAAGGACTCAAGCACCTCTTTGCAAACCTTCTCATCAAGGCCGGCTGGTTTCAAGCCCTGCAAAACGGAAAGAGGTTTACCAAAGCAAGACGAAACTTCACCCACATAGGGGTAAGTGAGCCTTTCCATTGCACGGACTGAGTCTGAGAAGAGCTTGGAAGCTTCACGGTTGAACATAGGCGACTGCTCCATAGGTTGACCAGCTTCGTGATGATTTAAGCCAGCAACAAAGCCCAAATGCTTCCCATAGCCCAGCAGCTTCGTGTAAACATCGCCCAACACCGAGTTAAATTCAGAAGAATGAAGCAGGTATGTCACAACCTGATGAAACCCGTGCTCAATTAACCACTGGTTGTCGTTAGTAGCTTGGGTGACTGAAGCCTTCAAGCCTTCCTTCTCCATATCAAAGGCTTTCTTCTGAACCTCAAAGGCTTCCCGATCAGCTTCCAGCTTAGCCATATCAGCTTCCATCGCTTTCTTCAACCCGGCAATCTCAACCTCGTGGCTACGGGACAACTCATCAATCTTCTTCACATAACCCTCCTCCTTTTGTGAAAAACCATCAACCTCTTTCTTCATGACTGACATAAAAGCCTTCATCTTTTCTTTCTTCTTGGCAAACTCCTCATACTCTTGCATTCCCTTTTGAAAGTGAGTAACGCCCTCAGCTAAAAGGGCAGAAAGGTTGTAAGAACTCAAGATTAACCTTGAAAGCATGGCATCGCCCTCCATCTCAGAAATGGTGTTATGAACCCCAGGAGGAGCAAAGTTAGCCAAGACATCAGCACAGAATTCCGGATCTTTAAAGTTATCCCCAACCTTAACATTCCACTCAGGGACATAAACCTCATTACCATCCAACCCTTGAACCGTAGCCATCGCAACCTTCTTACCAGTTGACTTCTTCTGTTGGAATACCGTATACCCGAGACACATAATTAGGTTAATGTGGCTAGCCGTGTTTGATCCAAGTCGGGTCATACCCAATAACGAGTTAGACACACACCAATTATGTATTTGTTAAGATAAGATCTATAAGACAAATACAGAACACGACACATTCAGAAAATCGGGTTCTGAATACTTACTTGAAAGTGTTAAATAAATTAATTGGTTAATTTATTTATTCAAATAATTATTATTGGAATGATTATTTAACTATGTGTTCTTTTATAAAATGGTTTATAAAAGATGGGGTGTTTATATATTTTATAAAGTATAAAATATATTAAAATTAAAAAAAATATATATATATATATATTTTGGGGCCGGTTTTAGGGTGGGCCCCTCACCCCAAAGATTTGGTCAAACTTTGTCATGGTTTTGGTGGAGCTTGAGTGATCTTTACTTGACCAAAAACTAACACAATATATGAAAAAGATTTGATCATGTTTGAATGGGAATATATATATATATATTAAAACAAGTAAGCAAACCAACTTTTCTCTCTTGTTCTTCTTGGTTCGGCCGAAGAAGCAATAGGAAGAGGATTCGGTTTTCGGTTTCAAGTGTTCAAGCTCCCTAACATAGCTTGGTGTGTATTGGAGGCTCGGGGTACGAACCATTTGAGGTTTTCCCTTTGAAAGCTAGCCAAGAAACATCATCATCTTCTTCAACTATCAACTACATCTCTTAAAGGTTTAAGAATGTAAGTTTTACAAGCTTTGATAGTTTAGTTTTTCCCGTATTATTTGATCCTTAGTCTCGGGTTTCTAATCTTAAGATTAATGGTAATCTTGAAACAAGAATAAAGGGTTATTCATAGATTAACACACATATGAACTTGTAATATATATTTGGATATATGTACATAAAGTTTAAAGATAATCACGATTCCGCCTTAATTAATGACTAGTTAAATGGTTAACTAAGTTTAAAATATCCATAGAAGCCCAACAAATGGCATCAAGAGCCGGGATACGGGAAACTAAGCTTCGGGTTTTCGGTTTTATATTTTTCCCTTTGAAAGATTTTATACAAAAAATTAACATGCATGATTTTTTGTATTTAATCTTGTTATATTTTTGGCTTTGTTCAAAAAAAAATAAAATAAATAAAACCGAGCAAATGGGCCGAAGCCCAATTCGGGAGTTATTGGGCCGAAGCCCACCTCATTTGGTTAATGGGTTAACCGGTAAAGGGGAAGAAAGTTAAGTGGGCCGAAGCCCATGAGACTTTCTTTTGGGCCGAAGCCCAAGAACAAGTTATTGGGTCAAGCCCAAATGGGTTGGGCTAGGCCCGATAAGGTCAAAGGGTTTTGGAACGGGATCCTAAAACATAACGGGTTATGTTTGTTATTTATTAAAACTAGACCGAGCCGTAGACCAAAATGGATGTTTGTTTGTGGTTGATGATTGTAATTGTAATTAATTATTCAAGTTTCGGTTTGTAATAATTAATTAGGGGCAGTTTTGTAATTTTGTAAATATTTATTCATATGGGTATGTAATAAATAGATTATTTGTAATATCTTTATTTTATAGAATTAAAAAATGTATTAGGACATTTGGTTTTGTAAAATTAAAGAAGATTGCAAAATTGGAAGTTTGGGCCTTATTGGGCCGGGTATGGTGATAATGGGCCTCACAAGCCCATTAAGGGGATTCAAGCCCAAAAGGACCTAAGCCCACCAATTGAGCCCAAATGGAAGCTTATGGAAGCTAAGGCCCAAGTTCAAGCCCAATGGATTACAACGGGGTTGAAGAAGATGCTTGACGCATTTGGATGCGGGATCGAGTGGGAGCTAAAACATCCATGTGTCATGTGTCCCTTAGGATCGGACCTAAGACACACACTTGTTTCGGCTAACAAGTGTGGTCTAACTTAGTGGCTCGTGTCTAGTATAATTGTGTATGCTTGTTAATTGATTGTTTGATTATGTGGTTGTTAGATATTAGGATATCAACTTCGTCACATAGAATTAATTAACAAAGCATAAAACGGGTTCTAACAATTATCGGTAATCACGTGACACGTAGTTTAATAAAATGGATTTATTAACTAGCCGTCTCACGCCCATAATAAAATGGTTTTATTATAAATTAGAATTTTGAAAATGGTTTCAAAATAATCATGTTACTAAATGCATGTTAGAACATGATTTAAAGTTTTACAACTAGAATTATTAAAACTAAAAATCCCTTTTAAAATTAAGGATAACAAGTTAAACACCATCCTTTTGTATAACGCTTAACATATTAGTAAGCTCTTAGTGGGAAAAAGGTCACCTAACCGCGTAGAGTAAATTAATATGTTGAGGTAATATTGGCATATAAATGGGAAAAAGGTCACCTAACCGTTTGTATGTTGATATTACAAGTTGATACAAGTAGGACGACTTAAATTAGAACCATGTGAAGAGGGTCACCCAAGCATAGGGTCTAATAGGTGTTGATGGGATAAACATGCCGACACGAAATATGATTTCGAACCGGTCCCATAAACTCTAGAAGTTGCAAAAGGGTTTGCAATTGTTATGAATAACTACCTTGATAAACCGACAATGGGAAAAAGGTCACCTAACCGGAGTCGGGTTTATCGTTGGATTCTAGATTTTAATTATTAATTATATTTGGTATATATAAAAGGGTATTAATAATTAAAATAAGTAAAACACTAAAATGAACTTAATTAAAATTCTGCAGATGGCCGCACACGTCGATGACAACATAATCCCTAACGTCCAAAATGTATCTCTCCGATCTATTCTCGCTAAAGACCGTCTTAATCACAATAACTTTTCGGATTGGTTCCGAAATTTAAGGATTGTTCTAAAACAAGAAAAATTATATCATGTTTTAGAAACACCTATCCCCAACGAACCGGAAGAGGGAAGTGAGGTCGAATACATGAATTGGGTCCAACACACGGAAGATTCCATTCAAGTGTCATGCCTCATGTTGGCGACTATGGTTCCCGAAATCCAAAAGGATTTCGAAAACCATAATGCGTACGACATGATTACTCAACTTAAGGAAATGTTCCTTAAGCAATCGAGGGTTGAAAGGTTCGAAACGGTTCGAGCCTTGCATGCATGTAGAATGGATGATAATCAACCAGTTTCAACTTATGTACTTAAGATGAAAAGTTACATTGATCGCCTCGCCAAGCTCAATTATCCCATCTCAAAAGAGTTAGCAACGGATTTGATCCTTAACTCTTTGTCGAAAAGGTTCGACACTTTCGTGTTAAATTATAACATGAACGGGTGGGACAAAAACATTGGAGAACTTCACTCAATGCTTAAAACAGCCGAGGCGAGCATGGGTAAAAGGGTTTTACCCGTGTTTGCGATCAATGAAGGTGGATCCAAGAATCGATCTCAGCCCAATCCTAAGGCTAAGGTAGCAAAAAGAAAGGGTCCCCTGTGCATCTTAAGGGTAAGGGCAAGGCACCGGTTATGGCAAAGAAACAAAAGGTTGTGGAACCGAGGGGTCATAAGGATGATCCTTGTTTTGGTTGTGGGGAGACCGGACATTGGAAACGCAATTGCCCGGTCTACCTAAAAGAGCTAAGAGACAAGAGGAATGCAGGGCATGCCTCGGGTAATGTCTTTATGATTAATATTGAGCTAAATCTTATTTCTTCTAACACATGGGTATTGGATACCGGATGTGGAACTCACATTTGCAATTGGTTGCAGGGGTTCAAAAGGAATGAAGACTTAAAGAAGGGAGAAGTGAGTCTTTTCATGGGCAACGGTGCAAGGGTGCACGTGGTCGCTAGAGGTGACTTCACTTTATCGCTTCCAAGTGGTTTGGAAGTTGTTTTGAGGAATGTTTTGTATGCTCCTAGTTTGACTAGGAACATTATTTCCGTGCATCTTCTTAGACAATGTAATTTTGACTTTAAATTTGTAAAATCAGAAATGCATGTATCATCTAATGGTATCTTTTATTTTAAAGCTGTACCAAACAACGGTATTTATGAATTGGTTCATGATAATACCTCAAATGGCTCATTATATCAAACTTCCACCAAAAGACTCAAAAAGGATTTGAGTGATTCCTACATTTGGCATTGTCGTCTTGGACACACAAACAAGAATCGTGTAAATACTCTTCAAAAGAATGGTCTTTTGAAAACAAACGAGTTAGGTTCGTTTGATGAGTGTGAATCTTGTATTCAAGGCAAGATGACCAAAGAACCTTTTAAAGGTACAAATGAAAGGGCTAAGGACTTGTTAGGTATCATACATACGGATGTATGCGGACCTCTCAAGCCCACTAGTAGGAATAGTGAAAGGTACTTCATTACCTTTATCGACGATTTTAGTCGATATGGGTATGTGTATCTAATGAAACACAAACATGAAGCCTTTGAAATGTTCAAGGAATTTCAAAATGAAGTACAAAATCAGCTCGACCGAACAATCAAGGTACTCCGCTCCGATAGAGGAGGCGAATACCTAAGTGATGCTTTTCAAAGTCATCTTAGAGATTGTGGAATTGTTTCACAGCTCACTCCTCCTGGTACTCCTCAACATAACGGAGTATCCGAGAGGAGGAATCGAACACTGTTGGACATGGTTCGATCAATGATGGCACGAAGCTCACTACCACCATCATTTTGGGGATATGCGCTACTTACAGCAGCTCGTATTTTGAATATGGCCCCGACCAAAAAGGTGGATCGAACACCCTATGAAGTGTGGCATGGAAAGGTTCCATCCCTTTCATATTTAAGGGTATGGGGATGCAAAGTTTATGTTAAACGTGACACCCCAAATAAGCTTGAGGCTCGATCCATCAAGTGTATCTTCATAGGATACCCAAAGGATGATATATGATATATATTCTATGATCCTAGTGAACAAAGAGTGTTTGTTTCACGCAAAGGATACTTCTTAGAAACTAAGTTCCTTATGGAAGGACCTAGTGAAAAGAGAGTGGAACTTGAAGAGGTTCAAGAATCACTGGATGATACACAGTTGGTCGATACTAGCTTTCAACACGAGGATGTTGAAGGTGATCAAATGGTTGATCATACACACGTTGCTCGCAGATCTAGTAGGGTTAGTCAACCTCCCGAGAGATATGGATTTCTCGTGGATGATTGCTACTTGGTCGATTCGGATGAACCGATCTCCTACAAAGATGCTATGTCACAACCCGATTGTGAAAAATGGCTTGAAGCCATGAGCGCCGAGATGCAATCCATGCACGATAACCAAGTTTGGGAATTGGTTGATCGTCCACTTAACTCCAAACTGGTTGGATGTAAGTGGGTCTTCAAGAAGAAGACCGATATGCATGGAAATCTAGATACTTACAAAGCACGACTTGTAGCAAAAGGTTTCACACAAACTCAAGGGATTGATTATGATGAAACCTTCTCGCCGGTCGCGATGCTTAAGTCGATCAGGATATTATTTGCCATTGCAGCTCATTTTGATTATGAAATATGGCAGATGGATGTCAAGACCGCTTTTCTTAATGGATATCTTGAGGAAGATGTCCATATGGTTCAGCCTGAAGGTTTTGTCGATCCATCTAATCCTGACAAAGTATGTAAATTAAGGAAATCAATCTACGGGTTGAAACAAGCATCACGGATGTGGAATCATCGTTTTAATGAAGAAATCAAAGCGTTTGGTTTCGTCCAAAACGGTGATGAGGCGTGTGTGTATAAATGGGCTAGTGGGAGTATAGTCATGTTCCTTATTTTGTATGTCGATGATATACTTTTATTTGGAAATGATATACCAAGTATGGAAAACGTTAAAGCGTGGTTAAGTTGTTGTTTCTCAATTAAGGATCTTGGAGAAGCGACATATATCTTGGGAATAAAAGTCTATAGGGATAGACAAAGGAAATTGATCGGACTCAATCAAAGTGCGTACATTGATAAAATCCTGAAAAGGTTCAAGATGGAAAACTCTAAGAAAGGTTTGGTACCTATTCCTAGAGGAACCGTGTTAAGCTCATCCCAAAGTCCTAGCTCTAAGGAAGAGCAGGATAGGATGAAGCATGTTCCTTATGCTTCAGCAATAGGATCTATTATGTATGCAATGATGTGCACTAGACCGGACGTCTCGTATGCTTTAAGCATAACGAGTAGATACCAGCACAACCCAGGTGACAGTCATTGGATGGCTGTCAAGAATATATTAAAATACCTTAGAAGGACTAAGGATATGTTTTTAATATATGGGTCTGGTGAGGAGGAACTCGTCGTAAAGGGTTACGTGGATGCGAGTTTCCAAACTGACCGAGATGATTCTCGGTCACAGTCGGGATATGTCTTCATTTTGAATAGAGGCGTTGTCTCTTGGAAGAGTTCGAAGCAGGATGTTGTCGCGTTATCCACTACAGAATCTGAGTACATCGCCGCTTCAATGGCAGCCCAAGAGGCTGCATGGATGAAAAAGTTCATCATGGATCTAGGGATTATCTCTACCATTCAGGAGCCCCTAGAGATATTCTGTGACAATGAGGGTGCTATTGCACAGATCAAGGAGCCTCGTGCTCATCAGAAAACGAGGCACATTGAGCGCAGATTCAACTACATAAGGGATGAAGTTGAAAAGGGAAAGATATGTATTCATAAAGTTCATACCGATCAAAATATTGCGGACCCACTCACGAAGCTCCTCGATAGGCCAAAGCATGAGGGTCATGTTTGTGCATTAGGACTTCGGTATTCTAGTGAGTGGATTTAATCTGTGTTTAGTGTTTGTATAAGAACGAATGTAATGGGTATCTCATGAAAATTAATTATGTTTTAATTATTCAATGAGTTATGTTCTATATTTGCATGTTTAATCCATGAATGACTTATGTTGTTCTAAACGTCCGTAGTCGATCATACTTGTGGGAACAAGTATGAAGGTAAGACTATTATGAACCCGGATTGGTTGATATTCATGTGATGAATATAGGGCATAGGTTTGCCACCAAAGTTCATAGATATTTGTGGGATACAAATATTGGACTGACCCGCTCTCAAGAATCACTGCATGGAGTTAGTGTAACTGATCATAAGTAATCCTTGAGTAAAGGCGAGTATCATTGTGTCCTTTGACCTGAGATGCAAATTGGATCTGGTTTTTCATCAAGTCTGATAACTTGACTCTCTTCTTTGTTATTTCGGTAACACGATAACGTGTAAGAAAGAGCTCAGATATCTTACGAGATGTCAACAAGGGTGTATGCAGTCAAGATGGGATTTGTTCCTCTTATGTGTTGAGAGTTTAGATGTCTAAGGCCTGTTAAGTTAAATCATTGAGAGAATGATCACTCTGTGTCTCTTCGATTTGACAGGACATCTAGTAACAAAGGGATGTAGTGATAAGACTTACCTATATCATATCAAGTATGGACTTGAAGGGGATGATGTTATTGAATGGCACTTAGTCAAACACACTAGGGGTGGTGACCTGTTGTTAGGCGGTATTCACCATTAGCATTAACTTCTTATGAGTCACGTGCAAGTGGGAGATTGTTGGAATACCGTATGCCCGAGACACATAATTAGGTTAATGTGGCTAGCCGTGTTTGATCCAAGTCGGGTCATACCCAATAACGAGTTAGACACACACCAATTATGTATTTGTTAAGATAAGATCTATAAGACAAATACAGAACACGACACATTCAGAAAATCGGGTTCTGAATACTTACTTGAAAGTGTTAAATAAATTAATTGGTTAATTTATTTATTCAAATAATTATTATTGGAATGATTATTTAACTATGTGTTTTTTTATAAAATGGTTTATAAAAGATGGGGTGTTTATATATTTTATAAAGTATAAAATATATTAAAATTAAAATATATATATATATATTTTTTGGGGCCGGTTTTAGGGTGGGCCCCTCACCCCAAAGATTTGGTCAAACTTTGTCATGGTTTTGGTGGAGCTTGAGTGATCTTTACTTGACCAAAAACTAACACAATATATGAAAAAGATTTGATCATGTTTGAATGGGAATATATATATATATTAAAACAAGTAAGCAAACCAACTTTTCTCTCTTGTTCTTCTTGGTTCGGCCGAAGAAGCAATAGGAAGAGGATTCGGTTTTCGGTTTCAAGTGTTCAAGCTCCCTAACATAGCTTGGTGTGTATTGGAGGCTCGGGGTACGAACCATTTGAGGTTTTCCCTTTGAAAGCTAGCCAAGAAACATCATCATCTTCTTCAACTATCAACTACATCTCTTAAAGGTTTAAGAATGTAAGTTTTACAAGCTTTGATAGTTTAGTTTTTCCCGTATTATTTGATCCTTAGTCTCGGGTTTCTAATCTTAAGATTAATGGTAATCTTGAAACAAGAATAAAGGGTTATTCATAGATTAACACACATATGAACTTGTAATATATATTTGGATATATGTACATAAAGTTTAAAGATAATCACGCTTCCGCCTTAATTAATGACTAGTTAAATGGTTAACTAAGTTTAAAATATCCATAGAAGCCCAACATCTTCTTCTTGGAAACAACCAAACCCTATTCTTTTTCTCCCTCCACACTTGGACCTTGAACTTCAACAACTTGAACATCATCACTAACATCGACCGGTTCGTGAGAAGATGATGGGCCAGAAGACTTCATCAAACGCCGTGTGGAACAGCGAGTAGAAGCCTTAGGAGCAGCAGCCTTGGTAAAGCATTTAACGTCTGGAACCCCCACATACCCTGAACCTTCGAACCTAGTCTCTTTCCCTCGAACCACAGCATCATCCCCAGCAGTAGCTGCAACATCCGTAAACCCAACATCTGAAGTATCATCACTCTTCAAAAAATCTAAAGCCGACATAACTACAAAAAATAAAGGAAATCTATCAAAAGACATATCAGAAAAACAAAACAAGTACAGGGTAAACAAACGCATACCCTTATCATCCCTCATAAGCACGGGATCCCGATTAGGCTTATCCCATAATTTGCTAATTCCTAACAAAACAAGAAGATGTTTTGGAAGAGGACGAATACGAGATGGACACTTCCTAATCGACTTCAAAAACACATCATTCAATTCCGATTTGGCCGGCTCCGGTTCGTTTAAAACAACCTCGGGTTGTCTCCAAACGGATTTGAAAGGAAGAATGGAATCAGAAACAAAGAAAAAATGGTCCTTCCAAGAACCAAATGTCATAACTGTCGAGGAAACTAAACATGTATCAACCTGAGTATGTTCAAAATTGTACCAATCGCCGTTCTTCGCTAAACGAAAGAAACGGCGAAAACCCAAAAGCGACGGATCATATCCTAAAGCTCTACATAATACCTCAAAGTGTAAAACCTTAGCAAGCCCTAAGGGATGAATCTGACCAAATGACACACGATAATACTCCAACACATTCAAAACAAAAACCGAAAACGGATGGCGGAGGTTCAAGAATTCAAAATTCCAAAAATAAAGGGCAACGAAACCCGCCGGAAAACAATCGATTGACGCGTCGGCCAACGGAGCAATCAGTTTAAATCCTAAACCTATACCCCATTCAAGACAGAATGATTCGACTTCTTCTTGGGTTAATCGGGAAAAACTTACCGACAGATCCTTATGAGCACCCATAAAATCGAAAGAAAAGGGAAGGATTTTAACTAACCTGATAAAGGAATGAAAGAAACTTGATGAATGTTTGGAGAATATTGTGGAACTTTAAAAGAAAAACTGAAGTAAATGAACAATTAGCACTATTATTAAGGGCAGTTATTGGGAACCGCAACATGCAGTAACTATCACATCAACTGTCTTGTCAGAAATTCAAAAAATAACCAAAACCGTTAAAGCCTTGAAGCCTCGAAGCCTTTAAGCAATAACAAAATGTGTGCAAAAGTCAGAAGCACTTGAGACTACTTCTCAAACACCTCTGACTTGGGGGACTGATGACGGGGGTAGCCCAAGGAATTGATAAAATGGCTTTCACACATTAACGCTAAAAGGGTTAGAAGGTTAAAAGATTCGTTTCCAGCCCAAATTTAGGGAAACAAGTACGTGAACAGTAACCACGTGCAACAGTACCACGTCAAATCACTATTCACATCACTGTTCCCTCTGAACAAGGGACATGCTCAGAAAAAATAATATTATTATAATCAATAACCAACGGTTAAAAGCTTCCCGCCCATAAAAGGTCAACCCTCTAGCAAAATGGAGGTTAACTAGTTTACCCACTGGACAAAAGGCTTGCGACTCTCCCTCTATAAAAGGATGACCCAGCCATAAGTAAGAACACACCAGATTGGAGAGTTAACATATACTCTCTAATCTTATCTTCTCTCTTGAGAAACTTGCACTTTGCTTGTTTCTTTCTTACTTCAAGAACATCATAGCTTCACCAAGAACTTCATCCTAAAACCGGTTCTAAACATCACGGTCTTGGATCTCCGGTGAACTATAACAAACAACAACAAACTAGTGAACCTCTCTCTACGTTTTGCAAACGTAGAGGGACACCAAGACCTGCGTTATGTTAACTGGAACCCTTGAAGCCTGTTAGCCTAACCAGTCTATTTACTATCATTCGTCTTATCTTTGTTGTAGCAACAAGTTGGTGCCCACCGTGGGGCTACGCCGCTTACTTTATCTTAAAGACCAGTAGTGTAGCTCCATTTTCACTACAATCACCATGTCGGAAGGTGGATCTCCCGATGAAGTTAACCAAGTGTCAAGAACACCGACACCAAGTGCCGCCCAGGAAACTCCGGCAGCAACCACACCTTTTTCCACCCCGGGAGGAACTCCGACGGAACATTTGATCCTCGAGTTTTCACATTTTCGAACTCCAACCCCTTCACGATCTGGAGTTTCTTCTCCTCATGCAGGAGTCATGAACACCCCGGAGCATGTCGACTTGACGCTGGAAGGGGTATCACGGCATTTTTTTCAACTAAGTCATCTTCTTAACCAACACGTGAGCCAAGAAAGAAAA
Source organism: Bidens hawaiensis (assembly GCF_021521415.1). Taxonomy (NCBI): domain Eukaryota; kingdom Viridiplantae; phylum Streptophyta; class Magnoliopsida; order Asterales; family Asteraceae; genus Bidens; species Bidens hawaiensis. The sequence goes on from NW_027494561.1 coordinate 113,251, forward strand.
AAGGGGATAAGAATAAGGCTGTATGACGATCCGGAACCCTCACTGTCACTCGGACGTTGACATAAACTGATAAACTGATAAAACTGTTAGTCTGTTACTAACCCTAACTGGTTAACTCACTAACTTTTATAATAAAAGTATAAAACTAAACAACTAAGTAAACAAATAAACGAGAAGTCAGAACTCAGAACTAACCCCTGTTGGGCGCTGGTCGCTGGAAGGACTGACGGAGTCGGAGCAGGGCTGGAGCTGGCTGCGGCGATGGTGGACTGGTGGTGCAGGCTGCCGGCGGTACCAGTGGTTTGTGGCTGCCTTTTTGAGTTTTTATGGTACGTCTATAAAGTATGGAATTAGAATTTGGAAGATGGTGTGGTGGTTGTATTTTTCTTTTTTAAACTTTCATACTTCGATGTCTCCCTCCTGGCTCTTCCAAATTGTAATGGGTTATGGGCCTTATGGCCTACAAATAATTGGGCTACAAACATTTTATAAAAGGGCCTAGCAAATTTTTATTTTATATAAAATACAAAAAAAAGTTTAAAAATTTTCGAGCCTACCGGTTGGTCGGGCCTATGGCGGTCGACTACCCTGCCATAGGCCTGGGCCGGCCCTGGGTTCACCTCATTGTGTCAAGCATATATAACCCTTGTAAAAGTCACTAGGATAGTTTGTGTTTTGGGTTAGCCGGTCCCACATAGTCATTTGTAAAATTGTTTTACAAGGTCGATTCATTTGATATCTTTGAAATTATAGCTTTTGAAAGAAAATCACATGGGGATACCACATAGCTATGTGAAGAACACTTACATAGTCAACTCATTTATTAGTCGCTAAAATCATTGATGAGATTAGAGCATCTCCAACGGGAGGTGCTGCCCGTCATCAACAACTCCATCCCTGTTAAAAAGATATTTGCATGTATGAAACTATTCTCTTTAGTATCATCCCAAAGGCCAAAACTTAATATATAAATAAATCTAACATATAACTTATATAAAGCGATGGTTGATTACTCTTGATTCTAATCATTTTTAGTGGTCAACAAAATTGGTATTAAAACACCTGGATTTAAGAAGGGGAAGATTGATTTTGGATTCACGTTTAAAAATAAAAATGAAAATGATGTAAACATATTTAATTACTAAAGAAACTAACGACTAAGTTTAAGGTGGTCATGGTTCCTACACGCCACAACAACGTCCAACATTCATTCAAACAAATCATTATCTTCTTCTTCTTCTTCTTCTTCTTCAATTGAAGCATCAAAGCCACCACTGAAAATGCAGCTCCTAAAATCTCCATTCCTAATATCCACTCCAAACCTCCACACAAACACAACCAAAGCCACTCCTAATATCCGTACACGCGTTTCAATCAAACCCCCACCGCCCGAATTCGACTTCAAGACCCAAATCCTATCCGGGTCTCGAGCCATAATCGCCCAGACGCACCCGGAGCTCCTCGATTTGGCCGATGAAGGCAACTTGGTTGTCATCCGGAAGGATCAGTTCGGTCCGGTTCCGGAGTGGCGAGCTGAGTTTGTGGAACCGGAGGTTATTTGGTTGCTGGGTACCAACCATGTGTCCGAGAAATCGGCGCTGGATGTCGAACGGGTTGTGCAGACGCTGAAACCGGATAATGTTGTTGTTGAGTTGTGTAGAAGCAGGTAATCACTTTGTTGATTTTTAATTGGGTTTAACTTAGTTAGTTTATACGGTGTTTGGAGACATAAGACATTGTTGTTGTGATTCAAGTAGTTGAATAGTTGCTAACATTTTGTGCTTGTTGGTTTTTCAAAATTCTAACAAACCGAACCATGAACACTGTTGGATAGTTTGTTTTCTTCTATCCATGGCTTAACTATACTTGTTACAGACATCATTTTCAGAGCAGGAATTATGTACGCATCAACTGAAACTGATGCCGGGCCTATGCTAAAGTCCAACCCCTTTTCATTATCTGGTTCCGGGCTCTTTGGAGCCGTTGGTCGCAGCATCAATCTCGGTAACTATCCAAACATTTCTCCTTTTATTTCACCAAATTAACGACCTTTATTTGACTCAACAGGTGGCCAAACAGCTCTAGCATTGCGTCTATTGTTAGCAACATTTTCTTCCAAGATTTCTTCAAACATCAATCGCCCTTTTGGTGATGAGGTAAGCAGTGTATACATTATACATATACGCATGCATATTTTTAAATAATCAGTTGACCTGTTTTATATACAGTTTCGTGCCGCACGAAAAGCTTCTGAGGAAATTAGTGCTCAGGTTGTACTAGGAGACCGGCCTATAGAAATAACGGTATGTATCCGGTTGATATTGTGCTAGAATGTGATTATTCTATTGTGTTTTTGTATTCACATTATTTGTTATTAATTTTTAGCTTGAAAGGGCGTGGAACTCACTAAATTGGAATGAAAAACTAAGCCTCATTACCTCGGTTCTTCGTGGCATAACATCTTCCGACCAGTCAAAAATTAACTATAAGGTGTTAAATGAACTAAAATTTAAACTGCTACAATATTAGTATTTATTTCGTTTTGCATAGAATGTTAAGCTGACCTTCAGTGTCATGTTTCAGGAATCAACCACAGACAACACTGATTTTCAACTTTACGAGCAGTTGAGTTTCTCGTATCCGTCTTTGCTACAACCTTTGATACACGAACGTGACACTGTAAGTTTCTTTCTCATTTTGCGGTCAATAACGATTAACTAGAGCTGGCAAGACGGGAGGGTTGGGTGGCGAGTCAAAAGGGGTTCGATTTGATCGGAAATAGGGGTGTGCGTGAGTTGGTTTTGGACTCAAACCAAAAACCGAAAATATAGTTTTGAGTTTCTAAAAACCGTTCAGCTTCGATTTTTTCAGTTTGGTTCGGTTTTTACTTTTATTTTTGATCATTTGGACTTGATTATTTTGGTCTTTTTGTTAAATAATGATTAATTGATGACTATATATTTGGGCCTAAAATATTTGGGTTGCACTATTTACTAATTCTTATAAACTCAACATTCAAAACTAGAAGTGGAAATCCATAAATTTGGTTCAGTTCTATTTTTTCGGTTTTAATTTTTCGCAAATCTGCAACCGAACCAAAAATTCGGTGTTTACGAAAACATAAAACCAAATCATGAGTTTTTGTTTTGGTTTGTAATAAATACTGTTACACACACTAAGAATCTAAATCTTTGAATAAAATGATATGGGATGTTGCACATCTTAAAAGTATATTTCAGACACCTTTCAACCTGTCTGATCAATTTAAGTCATAAAATAACACAAACCGACATATTCATCAAGACCCGTTTGAGTTTTAACAAGGCTCGAATTCTTAAAGTGTTGACCGAGTTTTATGACCTATGGTATATTTGTTCAGTATATTGCTTGGTCGTTGAAGCGAAGCAAAGCGGTAAGAAACAGTAAGAGGGTGGTTGGGGTAATTGGTAGAGGACATTTGAACGGTGTTATTTATGCACTAATCTCGGATCTTGGAGACTTGCGGTTTCGTGACTTGGTAGGAGAGAGACCCGCAACAGGCGGGTCTTGGGTCGATACGATAGTCAAAAACTTGGTGAGAGACACGATAATTGGGGTTGTGATATGGGCTTTGTATGAACAGCTAATGAATTGATTGATGTATGTAAAATGTTGTGTCAAAGGAGCTTGGAGAGTCAACATCAAGGGTTTTGACTTTTGACACTGTTTTATGCAACAAAAATTGGTTCTGTTGTAATTTGATTTGATTAAACATGGATATATGATTAAGCAAATATGTTAGAAGTGGGAACAACCGATTTTAAGTAGAATAGTAGATTATTAACATTTTTAATTGTGTACTAATTAGACGGTTTACCCTTCATGCTTTCTCTCATATGTTAAATCATTAGACTAAAGGGTGTACATGCCATTTTGCTTCCCAATTTACAATATCACCTCAGCGCCACATCATACCTTCTCTGTTTCACTCCCTTTCACAATATTATGGAAATGGTCACCATTTTAGAGCATTCTCATCCAACTCTCTATCCCTAAATTCAAAATTACATTAAAACATACTACATTTTCTCGCTTCTTTTCAATTAAATAATATTTTTTTATACATTTATCATTACCATTTTTCTCTCATTCACTCACAAGCACTTTCAAAATATATTAAAAAATTATAGGGGGTGAACAGTAGCTTTTCAAATATACAGAAAAATCACTGCGTTTTCTAAAATATAAAAATTCTTCACTCACAACACCCTAAATCACTCTCTACATTATAAAAACACCTCTCACATAATATGGTGGATTGGATGAGAATGCTCTTAGGGTATGTTTGGCAAGGAGCTTTTAAGAGCTTTTAGGAGCTTCAAGCTTTAAGCTTTTAAGAAAAAACTCATATTTAGTAAAAAGCTTTGTTTGGTAGAAGTAGTTTCAAGCTTTTAAATTGGTAGAAAAAGCTCCATATTTGAACGCTAGTATTGGTAGCGTTTGAGAAAAAGCTAGCTACAAGCTTTTACATTTGAATTTACAAGTTTAGTACTTGAACTTCTATCAACTTTTGTTAATTTATATAATAGTTACACATTCAACCATTATTCAAAACTAACTATCCCCACGACTATTTTAAGGGGCGTAACTTTTTCACTCGTTAATAATTTTTTAAACAAATTACATCATAAAAACGAGCATTTTATTTTCTTTAATTTGAATATGATATTGTTATACTTCTTTAACTTTAAAAAATTAACATACTACGTGATTATCGGTTATGATCGGTAACAAGTTGAGTCAGGTAAGCACGAGTCATGTGTAAGACCAAATTAGGAGTCGAGTCTGATGAACTTGAGTCATGTGTAAGACCAAATTAGGGTCAGAACGAGTCGATACAAAAAGGGTTAAATTAGTTCGGTTCGTGTCGGTACGTTATTGAGTCGAAAATGGTCAGGTCAGAACATGTTTCAGATTAAAACAGTGCATGTTCAGAGAGGGGTTCATATCAAAATAGGTTGGTTTAAAAATTATTTTTGAAATTACTGTATATTTCAGCTTTGTTTCTTGATTTTCGCCATCAGTTACACACTTACAGCCTTTCCATGAATTACATGTCTACATTCAGGTTATGCATGCACTGTCATCAAGTGAATCATGTACCGACACTAATTATGCGGTTGATATTAGGTTGTGCGCCCATTCCGCCGCACCGCGCGGGCACCCAGCTAGTTTTATTAAAAGCTTCTACTAATCTGCCAAACACCTAAACAAATTTAAAAAGCTACAGCTAGCAGCTACCAGCTTCCAGCCTTCAGTTACCAGCTTCCAGCCTTCAGCTTCTAGTTTACAGCTAACAGCCACCAGCTAGTTTTGCCAAACAAACCCTTACTAATTCACCATTTCTCTCTATTTTTAAATAAAATAATATTTATATAACTAGAAGAATTAAATCTAAATAAAATTACATTTATTAATAATTTAATGCTACAAAAAAATACCTACTAAATCAACATAAAACATTAATTAATAATTTTAAAAAATTGAATGTAAAATTAATGATAAATTTAACGTATATTTTTCGCCAAACTTACTGGTCCAAACACGTGCCAAATTCGTTTACGAAACCAAAAATTATATATATTTTTTCAAAAACAAATCCGTTTTCGTTAAAATTTATACTGGGGTGTTCATAAAAAATATATACAAACCTATGTATTTAGTTATTTTTAAAGAATTTATTAAAAACCAACTTATTAACTAAAAACTAATTAGCCTACTTAAATAATTTGAATTGTTTTAAAATACATTACAATTAATATTAAGGGTGTGTTTGGGATTGCTTATATAAATGAAAAATGACTTTTTGTTAAAATGACTTATTAACTTAAGAATTTTTTAAAAGAAGTTTTTTAAAAAAATGTTTTGATTAGCTTATATGGTGGGGAAAACCAAAATGACTAAAAATGACATTTTTAAAAAAAAATGAGTGTAATGGGGTTTGAGGGCTAGAGGGGTGTAATAGGTAAATCAAACACATTAAAGTTAATAAGTTAGAGATTTTTAACTTTTCAAAACCCCTTTATATTGCCATCTCCATAAGTTAAAATCAATAAGACCTCATGGTTTGCCAAACACCTTAAACATTAATTTTTCAAATAGTTTATAAGTTATAAGTTGATGAAAATAAGGAATCCCAAACACCCCCTAAATTAAAATACTCCACTTTCTTCTCAATCTCAGCCTCAACCTCCATCATCTTCTCTGCCCGACTGCCCAACCACTCAACCACCATCTTCTCAAAAAAATCATAACTTTAGTGGACGTCACAAAACGAATTCGTCATGTATAAAAATTGATTATTTTAGCTGGATTTTCTATTGTTAAATTTGGTGGCATAAGTAAAAAGTTAGGGAGTAGAGGATTTGAGCGATAGAATGGTAGGCAAAAATTCCACAGTCGTTTCAATGTTGTTGGCACCAAAACGACGGGGTGGTGTTTGCCGGCAGTGCCAATGGCCAGCTAGGCAGTTGGGTGGCAAAGAAGCACCCGCATGACCGCACTGTTCAGTTTATTATCCTCGCTAAACTCCTTGCCTACTATATAACCCACCCCGCCCATCCCCTTTCCCTTTTAACGGCTAACTTGAATCACTGACGGGCCACGTACTCACCCGCTTATCTTCATTCCTCGAGTATTGAAGACCACCCCAAGAGAAAATCCATCATAGTTGAGAAAACCATCTAGCCCATTTTTTATTAGGTGAGACGGGAACCCAAAACATTCTTTTTTTATTGTTTCTTTTTAGTCTTTAGATATCTTATCTCAACCACTTATACTAGTATAACAACAATATTTAGTAAACTCATCTCAAACCAAATTGAATTCCATGGGTCAGTGTTTTAAAAACCGGTTCAAACTGGCCGGTTGAACCAGTTAAACCGGATTTCACACAGTAGGCCAGTATTTTGATTTCGGTATTTTTGACCGGTTTGCTAGAACATCGAACTGGCGGTTTTTGTCTAAAATATCGGTTTTTACCGGCAAACCGGTTTTAAGCCCGAGAAATTTTTGATATATGTGGCCCATATTTTATCAAAATTACTTTTAACCCAACAATTAATATTCAAACATGTAAACTTTAGGACTATTTTTTTAGAAATGAGTGCTTTTGCATTATTTTCTTAATATGGATTAACTTTTGAATTATATTTTGTTATAAGAATCATTTAGTTTTAGGTTATTTATGGATTAAAGTTACATTTATAAGAAATTATAATGTAAACTATTTAATCGGTTGAACCTCTTGGTATAACCCGGTTCAACCGGTTGTACCATTTTTTAGTCTAATCCGATACAAGTAAAATACCGATTTTTAAAACATTGCCATAGGCAAGAATGTAATATGTTATGCAATAATAATTGTACACCATATTCATCTTTCCCTAACCTAATTTTTCGTGGGTCTTTCATAGGTGAACTAGAAATACTTAATTAACAATGTTTCATGGTTATTTTTTTTAGTATATATTGAAACTATCCCCAACACTCAAAGAAATACTTAATTAACAATGTTTCATGGTTATTTTTTTCCAGTATATATTGAAACTATTCCCAACACTCAAGTGAGCTTCTTGAGACAGTATATTAACAATTCATAATGATTTTGATGCTTTAGACCTAACTCACCCAAAAACATTGTTAGTGAGAAAACCATCACTGTGAGAAAACCTACTTGAGTCAGGTTTTAGACTTGAGACTTTAAGATCCCAAGTCTTAACGATCAGCCTCATTTCATTGGACCAAAAGGTCAACTACATTGTCGGCCCAAAGGGGGTCAAGGAGGTTGACGGACTTAGATCCATTCTCCCAAGAGGCCCATAATCGTAAGAATATATATATATATATATATATATATATATATATATATATATATATATATATATATATATGGATGATTTCAAATAAGAACCTAATTGAGTTGTAAGAACTTAAGAACTCATTTTAACCCTTTATTAATTACAATCAATGGTTGTGATTTAATCTTGACTTTTAAGTAATTATACATGACTAGAAATAGAAATTAGTAACGACATGATGATAATTTACATCTTTTTGCTCTCTCCCTTGACCAAAATACACATCAATCAATTTCTCATCTCTCTATTTCTCTATCCATTTATTTTCTTTCTTTTTTTTTCAACTTAAAGAATATGAATTAAATTTAACGAGAATGATTTATTTGTGTTCAAAGGTAAAAAATGGATAAGACATATGTGTGATCTTTTATATTATTGATTTAATATTTTATTCTTATTTTTCTACACAAATACAACAAATAATCAACATCGATGTTTACCTTTCAAAATTTCTTCATTTGTAATTTGTTTTATTTATTTATTTATTTATTTATGTGTGTATATAGGTACGTGTTTTTTTATATACGTGTTTTACTTTATTTTATCATGTTAAGTTAAATTAGAATTAGGATTAAATATGTTTTTATTGGATATGTCCTAATACTTACAATTAGAAATTGAAACGTGTTCTATTAGAGATGGATATGTAGTTCTAGCATATATTCTACTTTTATGTATTCAGATTTAATTTTATGTTTGTGTGCTCGTGTTTTTTTATTCTTAATTTATTAAAAATGATAAGATAATAATAGATACATACATTATGATTATTTCTAATATTAAGTTACACGTTATTACACAATTTATATAGAGCTCATACGTTGGTTATTTCGTTTTCGGTTCATTCAATACTATGATGCAATATTACATTTGAGGTTCAGTTGGGGTAATTTAAGTAATTTGTGTATTTTATGTAATATGTGCATTTTGTGTCGTGTAATTTACGTATTATGTGTAATACGTGTAATTTGTAATTTTTGTATTTTGTGGTTGAGTAATTTGTGTAGATGTAATTTGGGTAAATTATATAAGTTGTGTATTATATAGGAATTTAGGTAATTTGTATAATTGAGGTAAATTCTGTAATTTGTGTAGTTTTTGTAGTCTGTATAAATTAGGGTAATTTATAATTTGTGTAATTGATGTAAGTTATGTGTTTGTGTATACAATTCCCTATATGTGTAGTTTGAGTAATTTATGTATGTAATTTTATGTATATTGTGTTTAGGTCATTTGAGTAATTGGTGTAGAGACAAAAGTATGTGAAAAAGTTTGTTTTTTTTTTTTTTTTTTGTTTTTTGTGTTTGTAATTTTTAGGTTATTTTGTTTAAAAAATAAATTTGTACTAAATATAGAATATATATATATGTTAACAATTACATTTTTTTAATCGGGTAAAAGTCATTTTTTCTAAACTGTCATTTTTATTGAAAAATATATGAATTTTTTATAAGTTACAAATTTTAAAAATATTTAATATCATGGGTAGAGATATAGTACGCTAATGTCTTAACGTACGAGATGTACGCGAGACGCTCAAAGGCAAAAATCTAAAACATTTAGAAAACGCCCACAAAAACTTAAACGCTCAGCCAAAAACCTAGAACGCTCAGAAAATGCTCAAAAAACAGTCTTCGTAAAAAAAGTAAAATATTGATCGATTAACGATAAAAACTGTTTTTTCGGTTAACCAATGATTAATTGGATATGTATTGACGATTCCGAGATGTTGGGATGTGATTTCATGGATCGATTCGTGAAAAACGGGATTCGCGTACGTTAATGTACGTTAAGGATTAGTGTATTGGATCTTTTCACTTAATATCATAATATGTGTTTTTATAATTTTTTCAATTTACATTTATCTAATTACATATATCTAATTCATGCTATTCTAAAAAATTTGTCATTTCTATAATCAAAGCATATTACCTATGTGTATCAAATTACAAATATCCAATTTATACTATTCTACAAAAATTGTCGTTTTTTAATTACTTCATGGATTATTTATTAAAAATTGTTACGTATTTTTTGAATGGGATTAAAAAGTTAGTTCTAAAAAATATAAACAAAAATGTAAATGAGTTGCTGATATGATAGATTGACTTATTTAAATTATTTAAAAAATTTGGTGGTTGTTTAAAAGGCAATAATACCCCTCCACACAATTAAGTATGGAAAAATTTCCAAAATGACCCTTTCTAGGAGAGAAAAACTGAAAAATAGCCCTAAATTTCAACATATTCCCAAAATAGCTCATCAAATTTGGATTGAGGAGACGAGATCTGGAAAAATCTTTCGGCCAATAAAATTCTGACAAGTGTCAAAATCCGACGGGTTTTTTAAAAATATTGGGGGACCAGTCCATATTTCCTATTAAAAGTTCTTCTAATAAAACAGTCTTTTCCGATGGTCTTTTAATGTTTCCTAACGGGTCCCCACAACTTCCAAAAACATGGGAAATTGTGCTTTCAAATTCAGTCTTTCAAGACGCATTTAGGATGAATTTGTACCAAGAATACCATAGATTTATAAATATTGAGGGACCCGTCCATATTTTTGAACTAAAATTTATTTACCAAAGCTTTCTTGCCAGACTGATTATTTAAGTTTCTTATCTAACCCTACAAATTTTAAAGACATAGAAAAATGTGCCATTTCATTTTGTCTTTCAAGACACTTACCTAATAAATTTGAACTAAGGGGATCATATTTTTAAAATAATTGAGGTACCCGTCCATATTATTCACAAAATCTTAATATTAAAAAGTTATCTTGCCAGACGGGTTATTTAAGTTTCTTATCTAACCCCTACAAATTTTACAGACATGGAAAAACGTGTCATTTCATTTTGTCTTTCAAGACACTTTCCTGATGAATTTGAACTAAGGAGATCATATTTTTGAAAATATTGAGATACCCGTCCATATTCTTCACAAAATCTTAATATTAAAAAGTTGTCATGCCAGACGGGTTATTTAAGTTTCTTATCTCGACCCTATATATTTTGAACTCATGGAAAAATGTGCATTAAAAATTTGGCCTTTTCAATCCGTTTTAAGAAAAGCGAGAGGTCCTAGTCATCTTCTATATCAACCGAATACGAGTACGATGAGAACTTGTATGATAATCGGGAAATGCGTGTTACCTTAAACCGAGCTTCAAGTAAATCAATTAGCTTGGAATGGTTGATGTTTGAAGCAAGACTAACACCTTCCCGTTTTACAGTTTATTGGAACATAATCATACCTTCCGTTACCGGTTTGCCAATTACCACCATAACAAACAACAACATTATCAAATTCCAAGGAAAATAAGGTTTAAAGTGGTATGAGAGGATGGTTTAGGGTGGTATGAAGGAGAAGAAGAACACGAAGATAAACTCATGTATATTATTTGGATGATCGTGTCGGAATAGACGGAATCGCATACTATATTGTCGGTATAGACGGAATATAAATAAATTTTGAAGGTCTAGACTAAATTTAAACACATAAGAAATAAACTATAAACTCGTCTTCTTGGTACAAATTCATTCTAAATGCGTCTTGAAAGACTGAATTTGAAGACACAATTTTCCATGTTTTTGGAAGTTATGGGGACCCGTTAGGAAACATTAAAAGACCGTCGGAAAAAACTGTTTTATTAGAAGAACTTTAATAGGAAATATGGACTGGTCCCCCAATATTTTTAAAAAACTCGTCGGATTTTGACACTCGTCAGAATTTTATTGGCCGAAGGATTTTTCCAGATCTCGTCTCCTCAGTCCAAATTTGATGGGTTATTTTGAGAATATATTGAAATTTAGGGCTATTTTTCAGTTTCTCTCTCTAAAAAGGGTCATTTTGAGAAATTTCCCATTAAGTATACATTATAATCAAACATTATAATATTTTAATCTCTTTTAATCACATCCACAAAAAATCAAACAATTAATTGAAAGTGTGGCTAAGATTGGTTTTTAAAGTTCTAACAACTCAAGAGTTTCTCAAAATATCCCCTCCTTATATATCTATAATATATATATAAACGAAAGCTCAAAAATCCTACGTGTCGCGATGTGGTCGCTCCCCATTTATGAAAGCCACCAGACTGCTTGATTTTTAAATGGAGATTTCTCATGCATTTGACCCGAATTCACGGGTGTGGGTTTTACCAAACCCAGACAGTCCTTAAACGGGTTATAACATTTCATTAAATTAAAAATTAATCTCACCAAATATTTGATATGAAAATCCTATAAAATAGGGATATACTAAAAATTAATATATATATATATATATATTTTAAAAAGATATGATTTATAATTAAGAAACAATTTAATATTAAAAAAAGCGGGTCATGGGTTTTACCAAACTCATATATAACTTTTAAACGAATTCTAATATTTAACTTCTTGTGAAACAATTTTCATCTTCAAATCCTAAGTATATAATTATTAACTTCCTTACAATACATAAAATTAAAATCAAATATATATATATATATATTAGAAACGAGTAATATAAAATAACTCCCTAATACGAACGAAACCTTTAATATCCTACGTGTCACGCTCTGGTCACTCTCTGCCCCATATCAAGCCACCAGATTGCTTCATTGGTAAATGGAGTCTTTTTATGCGTTTGAACCGCTTTGAAGGGTATGGGGCTTCTAATGAAACCCGGATAACCCACGGGCCATAACAACTCATCTTATTCCTCTGCTTGCGAGACCTTGCTCACACCCACCTTATCGCTGGTGTTGATGAAAACAGGGAGAAGACTGAGCGAATGTCATGATGGATTGAAAGTCTTTCTCTATCTTCACAATTGCAAAACCTTACCTTTCAATCAACGATTCCATTGTGCGATTTCATCGCTTCAGCAACACATTAATTGCACACTAATTTTGAATCCTTTTTTTTGCAGACGTTTTTTTTTCTTGTCATACCAATTTCAAATCGAATTCAATAAGCAAGTTGTATCATTGCCCCCAATCTATATGCATACCTAAAATTGATTGGCTTTTATTCTATATTTAAGATCGGCCTTTGTTAACTATTAAAGATTCATAGTTTATATTATTATTATTATTATTATTGCATTCAATTTCAAAAGGTTATTTTCGTTAGTGTTCTGATAGGTTATTTTTCGTTATGCCTTTGTTAGTTGTTTAAAATTATTTGAGGTTTATGATCCCGATAACAAAATCATGACTGGATAAGTTGCTAGAACTTTATACCCTTCTAAATCATGTACATTTATTATTATTATTATTATTATTATTATTATTATTATTATTATTATTATTATTTTGTATATGATTGGAGCGTTTTGTTACAATGGAACTCTAATTGATCTAGAAGAAAGTCATTGATGCTATTCATCGATGTTAAAAGATCTGATTGCTATAAGTACTATGTTTTACAACTATTAATCTTTGTTCTATAGGTTTGACCACATCCAGATTCGTCTTGATTTAATGTTAGATTCTTTACTGATAAACTCCAAAATTGTGATCTACAAATACATGTTTAATTTTAATTATAGGCTTCAAGCTAAAGTAAATTAGGTTTTGTTTACTTTCAAAGTTAAAGTATCAGATTATTGAATATGGTAGCTTTAATGTTTTGGGCTAAACACCTCAGTAGGGTATTCTGGTGGAGTTTGACTTTAACGATCAAACAGTTATTTTTAAAATTTAATTTCATGCTGATTGGTTTTAATTTACTTAAGTACTTCAGTGGGGTATTGTAGTAAACTTTGAGTTTCATGGTCAAATAATTTCTTTTATGCAGATTGGATATAACTTATTTTAAGGATTTGTAAATTGTTTTATCTCCTGATTTATTTGTAGATCAGAATTCACTTTAATTTAGTTGTTTATTTAATTTGCAACGTTTTTGTTTTGTTTTTTCACTGTTTGACTTTTGGATTTATATGGTTTTGTTTAATAATATATTTTTTAGATAACGATATTCTTGATGTTTGAAATTTCACTTTTAACTCAATATTACTACATGCTATACTTATTTGTAAGTTTAATTATCTAAATTGAATGAAGGTCTTATCTGCAGTTTTGCACATAAATAAAGAAATAATATAATTTCGCATATTACAAACGGAGAATTGTTCTTGCAACTTGAGTTGCGTGCTATTTCTTTGAAGTAACAATCTTATGAGAGTGTTTTGGTACTACACTCAATGTCAGTTGTTTCTACTCTATATGTAATATGTTTTTATGATGTGCTCTTGGTATGTGTGTGCCTTTGTATGTTGGTAATATGTAGTTTAAAACCTTTTTTTACATTAATCTTCTAAAAATTGTAGTGTCAAACGTGTGTTTTATCTTCGGCGAAGCTCGTAAAAAATGATCAAAAAAATACATTTTTGTAAGACATGTAAAGCCCCAAACCCGGTAGCCCTACTTTAACGTCAGATTTACTCATAAACACAGTTCTTACAAATCAGAGTTAATTAAAACTTTCGCGGAAACGTTAACTTAAATAATTCGTTACAAAACATTTAATCTTTTCTTTAAACCATAACATAAAACATCATATTTAAAACATCATTTCTTCCATCTTCAGATGCCAAACGTTCAATCCATGCCATGTGCCATCCTCATGCTAGCTCTTTAATCTGCTCACCTGCGTGCATACTAAAAGTCAGCTACGCTGAGTGAGTTCTAGTTAATCAAGCAACTACCATACAATCATTACATGCATTATATGCGTATCCGAAGACACATAGTCCACTGTCTAACCTGTTCACCTAACCGTTTACCCACTTAACTACCCTTTACGTCTTAGCCACTTGTTTACGGAAGCACATAGAGGCTTGCCCTCCCTCGCACTCACGTTATGCCACTTAATAACGAAGGCACGTATAGGCTTATCCTACCACGCACTCACGTTATGCCACTTTAATAACGAAGGCACGTATAGGCTTACCCTACTACGTAATATCGTCATGCACTAACACCCTTACTAGACCTTGCTGCTTCTATCACACTCTACCTCTACTTGTCTACACACACTTTCTATCATACATCATTTACATAATAAGCAAGTTACATCATAACATTTACACACACTAATAACCACTTAGAGATCACTCTCCTTGGCGATACGTGCAATATCCGAAGATCGTTCACGCACCGACAAGCACTACTTTCCTTGTCTACACGTGCAATATCCGAAGATCGTTCACGTATCGACAGACATCCATTCATAACATCTATATATCTCTCTCATATCAAACATTATAGCATACACTTACCACTTAAGGTAAGTGTATTCACACTTCACATCGAGTATGCACACAGCCCCGAAAACATAACAAGGAAGTGGGGCTAGAAACTCACCTGAATGCGGTTACGTTCACCGTTAATGGTAACCCCTTTCTTTAGTTGTGCACGGCTAACTGTATAACAATTGCGCGTATTAATTACTATCACTTTCCATAATGTATTCTAGTTTAATTGTAACCCTCAATGAACGGGGGTCCGGGGTCAGCGCCCCCTGGCAGCGGGGTTCTAGGGGCGGCAACCCCTAGCGGGGTCTAAGGGGCAGAGCCCCTGGCTAGGGTTAAGCTGTCTTAACATATTTTCCATTAGGATTTCAAATTATTATTTTATTGTTAACCTCTCAATCCTTTAAGGTATCTTTTATAAATTAATAAAGATCAAGGGCTGTTACATAATTAAACCCTTTATTCTAAGTCTAGGGACAATTTCTGTCATTCTTCAAAGTCCACTTCGTTATCCAGTTAGTTAACGTAGGAGGCTCCTTCATTATTTCTTAACGAATTAGCCTTTATAACGAACTTAACCTTATAACAAACTGAACCTTTAGCGAACTGGGGGTTCATTCGTCAGTTCTCCCTAGGGGTGGCAATCTTGACCCAAACTCTTTAAAATGAGTCAATTTGAGTTGTTTTAAAAGTTAAATGAGTTGGTTTGTGTAAAAAGTTTTAAGTAAATGAGTCAAAATAAGTCATTTGAAATTTCATACTTTTATTTTCGGGTCAAAATGGGTCGACAAGTTCAAAGAAATGAGTCGATGTGGGTTAGTGTCCTAAGGAAATGTGACAGGTTTCGGATCGGAACGGGTTTTCGTACAAGACAGGTTTCGACACGAAACGGGTTTCAAATCGGAACGGGTTCGGTTCAGGTTTCAAGTCAACACGAGTTTTCACCTGCGACGTGTTGGGTTTTGGATTCTTTTGTTTCTTTCTGGTCGATTCCGGACTCATTTTTGTTCGTTTTTTCAGTTTTGTTTTTGTCCGGTTTGAATTTTTTAGTTTCGTTTTGATTGATTTTTTCGATTTCGATTGATGTGGTCCGGTTTTGGCTTTTTGTTTCTTTGTTTCATTTTCGTCGATTCTTTCGGTTTCGGTTCGATTCTCGATGGGTTTTTTTTATGGAACGAGGACAACGTATGAAACATTTTAGTGTTTTTAATTTTTTTTTGTTTATGATTTATATTTTGAGTTATAATTTTTTTATTATTATTTTTGAATATTTTTTTGAGTGTTTTTATCTTAATAGAAAACCCCTAAAAAAATTCAAAAAAAATAATTAAAAAAATCATAACTTAAAATATAAGTAAAAAAAAAAATCTAAAAAGACAAAAATGTTTCCGCCGTTATTCTCGTTCGCAAAAAAAAAAAAAAAAAACCCGGTTTGACCCTAACCTATTTTGACCCAGACTCATTTTGACTCATACTCGTTTTGACTCATGACTCATTTCAACCCATGACCCATTCGACCCAACCCAACCCAACCCA